>NW_026855647.1:0-73411 GCF_026571515.1 Ruditapes philippinarum | reverse complement strand
TTTAAACCGATGGGTATGGTGCATCTTCAGTCGAAATTAAGCCGCATTTGAATTTATTAAACCAACGAATAACTGATGAAAAAGATATTTCGTTTCGTCCATATACAGAACAGATTTCATCAAAAATGTCTTTAAACCCTATACCAATGAATCAACGATATAAGACTGTATTTCAATGGCCTTGGTTTACAGTATACGAGTAGACAATGTATAAAGAGCGAGTAGACAATGTATAGAGAGCAAGTAGACAATGTATAAAGAGCGAGTAGACAATGTATAGAGAGCAAGTAGACAATGTATAGAGAGCAAGTAGACAATGTATAGAGAGCGAGTAGACAATGTATAGAGAGCGAGTAGACAATGTATAGAGAGCGAGTAGACAATGTATAGAGAGCGAGTAGACAATGTATAGAGAACGAGTAGACAATGTATAGAGAAGCGAGTAGACAATGTATAGAGAGCGAGTAGACAATGTATAGAGAGCGAGTAGACAATGTATAGAGAGCGAGTAGACAATGTATAGAGAGGCGAGTAGACAATGTATAGAGAGCGAGTAGACATGTATAGAGAGCGAGTAGACAATGTATAGAGAGCGAGTAGACAATGTATAGAGAACGAGTAGACAATGTATAGAGAGCGAGTAGACAATGTATAGAGAGCGAGTAGACAATGTATAGAGAGCGAGTAGACAATGTATAGAGAGCGAGTAGACAATGTATAGAGAGCGAGTAGACAATGTATAGAGAGCGAGTAGACAATGTATAGAGAGCATTAAAAAAGCTAATGAGAACGTGAAGCTAAGCAAAGTAAAGAATTTTGAAGTGAACAAAGAAAATCAGCATATCAATGTGAAGCTATATTGTATATCTACCCAATGAACTTCAATTTCGCGGGTGTTTTTTCGCAATATTGAACAATATAACGTTCTAGATGCATTCATTTTTGAACACTTCACGTTTCAAGGTTCACAGTCGTGTGTTACTTATACATGTACATTGCCCTGTGTATTTTCATTACTCCAACAGTCTTATGTTCTTCATATTGCAATGTGTATTCATATAAGTCCGACAGTCAGGTGTTATTTATACATTGTCCAGTGTATGTATATTACTCCGACAGTCGTGTGGTATTTATTTATTGTCCTGTGCATATATATCACTCGAACAGTCGTGTGGTATTTATACGGCATTGTGTATTTGTATTGTGTCCAGTCTGTTTTAGCGGTTGTAGACCTGTAAATAACTATAAATATATTTCGTTATGTTGTTTAGTGTTGTTGTTTCTTTTTCAGACTTGGCAGTGTGATAGCAGACATTGACATGTTGGTAATGAAAAATGATGTTTCCAAGATAACTGTTGTTATTGCTGAATTAGCCTCCGGTACAACAAATATAACTATTTTCGGGTCAAATGTTCCGTTAATAGGAATTTTGGTGGATGGCACAAATGGTAGGTTTCATACCTTGAACTATATGTTGAAACGGTTGCATTTCAAAAGCAATAATTATGAAGTTTTTTGTCCCCCGCCTTTTCGAAGAAAAATGGGGGTATAGAAATAGACTCCGTCCGTCCGTCTGTCCGTCCGTCCATCTGTCCGAGCAAACATTTTGGGTTTAGGGGCTTTATAACAGTAAAGAGAACAAAAGAGAACAATAGGTTCACTCCGTGATCAAATGGTTTATGGGCTAGTAGCCCTTAAGAAAACAAAGAAAATAACAAAGAAAATAACCCCTAAACCCAAAATGTTGGAACGTCCGTCCGTCCATCAGTCCGTATGTTTTTCCGTCCGTCCGTCACACTTTCGTGTCCTGTCCATTACTTTGTCATTTATGAAAGGAATCTGAAATAACTTGGCACAAATGTTTGTTATAATAGGACAATGTGTCATGCGCAACAACCAGACCCCTACCTCCAGGGTCAAGGTCGCACTTGCTTATTCAAGGTCAACATTATCTATTTGAGGGTATATGTCGTATCCGGTCCATAACTTTCTTATTTTTGAAGGAATTTTGTAAATACTAGCCACAATTGTTCACAATAATGAGACGATGTGTCATGCGCAATAACTGGTCATCTACCTTCAAGGTCAAGGTCACACTTGGAGGTCAAATATTAACATAGTCTGTTACAGGGTATATTTTGTGTCCGGTCCATAACTGTTTCATATATCAAAGGATTTTGTAAATACTTGCCACAAAAAGTCACTATAATAAGTTGATGTGTCATGCGCAATACCTACATCCCTACCTTCAAGTTCAAGGTCACACTTAGAGGTCAAAAGTTAGCATAGTCTGTTTCAGGGTATATTTTGTGTCCGATCTAGAACTTCTTCGGGATTTTGAAATAACTAGGCACAAATAGTCACAATACTAAAACGATATCTCAAGTATAACACCTACACCCCTACCTCCAAGGTCAAGGTCACACTTAGAGGTCAAAGGTTAACAAGAGTCTGTTATATTGTATATTTTGTGTCCCGTCCATTACTTCTTTATAGATTAAGGGATTTTAAAAATACTTAGCACAAATAGTCTTAATGATAAGATGATATGTCTTGCGTAACACATGTGTCATACCTCCAAGGTCAAGGTCACACGTAGAGGTCAAAGATTTACATAGTCTGTTATATGGTATATTTTGTGTCCAGTCCATAACTTTTTCATAGATCAAGGGATTTTAAAAATACTTGGCACAAATAGTTTCAATAATAAGACAATATGTCATGCACAACAGCTGCACACCTACTTCCAAGGTCAAGGTCACACTTGGTCAAAGCTAAACATGATAGATTTTTAAATTCCGTGTTTAATTTTATTTCTTTTATAAATTTGTTGTTGCATTTGGAGATCTAGCTTTGATCATAATTTGGACTGAAAGACCTTACCTCAATCTTTTGAAATAGCACAATTTTATGCTTTATAAATCTTCCCCGAGGCGGGGGACGTTGGTAACTCTGTTACAAATTATTGTTTAATTGTAAACTGGTGTTCAGTGCTTTTTATTACTTAATCATGACATATCCACTTAGGGCAGCAATGCCTCCAGATTCCTGATAATTTAAATGAAATTTGTAAAAATGAATTTTAAAGTTAAGTATTTTGAAGTGAACAAATAAAATAGTTTACACGTTGCAAACAGCATTTTCACTGATGATGAAACTGTTTTTCTTTTTTTTAAGACAAACACACTATTTTTGCTTGTTTTGTCATATACATGTATTAACTGCACGTGATACAAATGAGAAAACATGTCATTCTTGTTATAACAGTTACAATTGGAGACATACTGACAGACAAATTACTTTGTGATCTGTACAAAGCATCGGAAGGTCCTTGCGAGCTTGATTATATGTGTGCCATCTCAAACGGTTTACCAACATGCGTGTAAGGACAATATACAACTTTGACTTTTGTATAAATTTCATCTTTTGTTTACAACGGTTACATAACTTACATTAAAGACACATTTTTCCCAGAAACGAATTAGTTTTTCCTTCTTTAGAAAGGACAAAATAACTTTTATAATATTTAAAACATGGGAATGCTTTTTTATCACTTGAGCGCAAAATAGTTCAGAAAGTGAAATTATGTGTCATGAAATTAGCAAAATGTTAAAAAAGAAGTATATATTTTTACTTCTATACAAAATGCTAAATCATTATAAATATATATAAATTGCCGAAGGTAACAGAGGCAAAATATGGTTCAGGCAATTGTTCAATGAGTAACTTTTCGGAAACTATAACAAGACAACAACAAAAACGTTTTTGAGAAAAATAAATAGAAGAATTTCTTAAGTATAATAGGTCTTTAATCTCCTTTTTCCAGGTTGATAAAAGACAAAGGTAAGAATGAAATGACTGAAAGGAAACGTTTTTAGTATAATTTTTTTGTCATTATATACTTCATTGTCATTTTGGAAAAGAAATCTATGTCGTTAAATAATTAATAGCGTAAAAGACTGTTTTAAATCTGCCAAGTCGTTGTTTAGGTTATTACATTTATTCTGTTAACAGTTATTACACATACTTTCGTTAACAGTTACTACGCACAAATTGTCACATTATTACATACTCGTATATTTTATCACAGTTATTATTCAAATTTTGTTTCAGTTATTACACTTATTTTATAACAGTAGTGTCACATATTTTACATTTATTATACTTATTTTTTATATTTATTTTGCATATTTTGTAAAAATTATTAGAAATTTTGTGTTGCAGTTTTTATACATATTTATTAAAGGTGTTATACAAATATCATTCAGTTTTAATTGTTTAATACTAAATTGCACTATTATTGGTGGTTATGAATACCAGTTAAAAAATTAACCAGTTTTGAAAATAGAGACCGGCGAAAACGAATAGTTTGCATGGCTATTTTGTAAGTAAAATCAATTTAAAGCAGGCAATGGACACTTAGCTTGCAAGCATTATATTCAGTTATTTTACTTGCAATTATTTACAACAAAGTGCTATTGAAATACATGTAATTAAACATTTATTCCCTCCGAATTCATGGCCGACATGGTCAAGGTCTATCACAGCACCACGATGTATCTGCCATATACACAAGGAATGAGTCCCAGTTCAGTCAAGGTGATGTATCAATTAGTGCATGCATGATTCACTAGTGAAAATCTTGTTATTTATGTTTTATATTCCACTGGTATATTGTTTCTGACTCTTAAAATATTGCTTATTTAAATTATTTACAATCTAAAATTACATTTTATGTGAAGAAATTTCCATTCAACTTCAATATTTACTTAGTTTTTAATGATATGGTAAAACATGTTCATGTATTTATGCTTCTGACTTGATTTCTGACATAAACATAAACTTTTTAAAATATAATTGATGACATGTGGCTATTTACTTTATATTAACACTTAAGACATTACAAGGCCTGTTTGTAGTTTAACAATATTCTATATCGCTAATTTTATATTTCCAAGCGATCAAAATTATAACAAAACCTAACTTATTTATATATAAAAAAAAAAAACATTTTTTATGCCATGCTGCACAGTTTTCATAACATTTTCACCTATTAAGAAATTACTTTAATAATCTTTTCATTAAACAGTTTTTTTTAATAAATTTGTAAAACGTTGAAGATTAAGTAATAAAAATATTTCAGATTGCACAGAAGGTACATGGGGTGACAACTGTTCTAATAATTGTACATGTGATCCTGACCATACGACAATATGTGACAATGTACTCGGCTGTGTTTGTCAAACCGGATGGAATGGAACTAATTGCACGGAAGATATAGATGAATGTTTATCTAATGTTTGTGTGGAGAATTCTTACTGTAATAATTCTATCGGGAGTTATACATGCACCTGTTATAAGGGATACAAAACATTTATTGATGGTTGTAGAGGTACGGTATCCTTAATTGTTTCTGTTTTATTGTTTTTCTTGTATCAATTTAGGAAACGCGGACTAGTCCACAGTATTTTTTTCTTCATCATTAAAGTGCATATTAAGGGCATTAAAAGATAACGACTTTAAATAGAAACTGACAAACTAGACAAAATGTTTGATAACTCATGAACATGTCTAGGAAAATGTTATGTTTCTTCTTTTAGAATGTTCAACGAATAGATTTGGTTTTGAATGTGAAACACCTTGTAATTGTGTGGCAAACAATACGATCACACCATCACAGTCATGTGACCACATCAATGGCACGTGCTATTGTTCACCATTCTGGACTGGTTCGCAGTGTGAGGTAGACATAGATGAATGCACATTAAACACAGATAACTGTACTAGGGAAAATGAGGGATGTCATAATATAGATGGTGGATATATTTGCTCATGTTTGGTTGGCTACAAAAGGGATAACGTCACTAAAACATGCGTGAATAGTACGTTTACATATCTTACATATATTTTACGTTTTAGCAAAAAAGAATATTGCACAACTTGAATTAATTTGTTTTTATTGTCATTTTTTGGTCGATTTTATCATTTTAAAAAATCATTTAAATACAGCATAACATAAGGTAATTAAGTTTTAACAAAAGAAAAAACATGTGTACTATCACTTCTAAGTAAATCAAATAATTCAAGTATCAAAGAGAAAAATCAGATTGATTCTGCATTAATTTCATTTGTCAATTCAAAAATTGTGCGTGATGAAATGGATAACTTTATAAAAAGTTAAGACAAATCGGTTTCTGCGTATCATTTATAGTATTTACAATTCTTTCTCAAAACAAAATCATTAATTCATATATCTACATATTTATTTAGATATCTTTTCATTTATCAAACTATTGATTTATATCTACAGACACTTCCGAGACTGCACCAAAAACGCCCAGACCAGGTTACATGTAGTTTTTATGTTCTTTTTATACGTAATGAATAATTATTAATAGTTCAAGATATCAAAAAATAAATTGTAACTGACTTCAATTGAAATATTATACATTATCTGATATTTAAGTGTAGTGTATATTTTAAGCAAAGAATTGCCCTAGTTACAAGGTTTTATTTTATGAAAACCAAATTAAACAATCAAAATAGACACAGCATGATATCAAGTTTTACAGTAGACAACCTTGTTATTTCATAGTTATAAATGTTCCATGTTCATCTTCAAAACAGTGTGTAGTATCAAATATTATATACAGCTGGAAATAAGTTAAGCACATCCCAGAAATTGAAAATTGGTTGTGATTGAAAGCACTTTGATGAGATGACGACTTAATTGAGCTGCGAAATAGTAATTTGATAAGTAGCGATGCCAATTCAGTAATCATAAACCAGTTAATTTATGAGTTTAGTTTATTCTTAACCAAATTATTGAAGCATTGTCAAATGTGTTGTTTTTACCAAAAAATTAAGTGTTTATAAGTATTGTGTTGGAGCGTTTACAAAACATTTGCTGGTGGATACTTTTGGTAAATGTTGACGATTACATAACCTTAAATGACATTATGTAGCCAAATTTTAATAACGTGTGTAACCACCAAGTGTCTGGATGATAGCCTCAACCCATCTCCTCATACTACCAGTAAGGCGTCTAATGAGATTTAGAGGAAAATTTTGCCATTCTTGGTGCAGAGCTTGTTCCAGTTGTTGCAGGTTAACTACAGGTGGTTCGTACCATTGCCCATACAAAAATTAAAATTTCAGTTGTGGTTATGTCAAAATTGAGGCAAAATACCGGGTGTGCTTAACTCATTTCCATGTACATGTATATATTTTGTAGTTATCATTGTTTGTTCCGTGACGTTAACTAAAAAAGATACAGAACAATTCGGTTTCAATTATTCACCATTTTGTAGATGATGTCGAAGTGGTAAATGTCGTACTAACATTAAATGTTGACGTGGAAGGCAATATAACTGTAGCTGATACATATAAAAGATACCTGGAGGAAGTTATCAGAGCGGTAAGATTTAAATTGTTGCTTAGAGACAATCTTCATAACCAATTATTTCTATGGTAACACAAGTTTGTATGATTTATTTCGTTTAAGGAATGTCAATAAAAAACCTGTGCTTTAACATGTGAAACGACCCGTTTTATTGTAGAAATTGACACTATAGATTATGTGGGAAAGTGATGATTATGTAATGCAAACAAATGCCATAAATGTTTTAATGTAGACATGTAAAATTTAAAAAACCTAATCATTTTATTGCTTAAGTTCTATAATAGATATAGTTCATAAATTACGATGCTCGTTACTTTTATTGTACAATCTTGTCAACAGATGTACTGTGCTTTCTTTCTTTCTCTCTTTTCTTTCTTTCTTTCTTTCTTTCTTGTATATTGAAACAGCAGAGGTATATGTAACATAGCTTCATTGAAACAGTGATTATATAAAGAATATTTTTACATGTACATTTAAAGTTTCAATATATTTTTGCAGCTTACTGCCATTTTCAATGAACGGTTTCCTGGTACTGGTGTACAAATCATTATAAATTCAATAAGGTATGTAGCGTATGAAAATGTAAACTCTTATCGTAGAATTTGATTCTTCATATATTTCACTGATTTATTTTATTTTGGTCTCTGAAAGAATTCACCTCCAACATTTATAAAAATATTATAAGCTAGATCTAAAAGAAAAGGCGGCGTTCATTAAACGCATAGAAAGCATTTTCATAGTTGTTTAAGGTATACTTTAAAGACATCTGGAATATTACAGAACCGAGGTGTTTGCGTCGAACTAAAATATTCGATCTGAAAGGTATTTTTAGCTTTTGATACAAAAAGAAGTCACAAGGGTTAAGGTCAGGTGAATACGGAGGTTAGTGGAGTACGACGACTTTTTATGTGTCATCAAGTCTTGCACTATGGACGCCTTGTTTGATGATGCGTTATCATGCAGCAATTTGACATTGGTCGAAACTTGTTACAAGTCTTCGTTTTCGAAAAGTCTTTGTTTACTTTCCGAATAACTTTTGTCTTGTAATATTTCGCATGAACAGATTCGCCTTTGGAAACAGCAACTTGAATGACGGGACCCTGTGTTCTAAAGAAAATGGCATACATTACCTTCTTTATGCTGATGATCCTTTTCGCAATGCCACACTTTAATTCCAAATTTTAGTTTGGTATTTTTGTTTTGGCTCATAAAAATAACCAAAGTGTCGTCGCAAGTGACGGCAATTGCAAACGACCATGCATTGTAGTTAGGATACTGTTTAAGCAACATCTCAGCACATTACACGCGACCCCTTTTCTGCGCATATGTCAGCAAATATGGAATCCATCTAGCACAGATCTTTCTCTTTTTCAAATCGTGTTTGAGAATGGCATGAACTGCTCCTGAACTTTGCCAAGTGGTGTATCTTGCGTCGATATTTACTATTTCTTTCGCTTGAGCAACCATCTTGACAGACGTTGCTGTTTAAACCGATGGGTATGGTGCATCTTCAGTCGAAATTAAGCCGCATTTGAAATTATTAAACCAACGAATAACTGATGAAAAAGATATTTCGTTTCGTCCATATACAGAACAGATTTCATCAAAAATGTCTTTACACTCTATACCAATGAATCAACGACCTCCAATATAAGACAATGTATAAAGAGCGAGTAGACAATGTATAAAGAGCGGGTAGACAATGTATAGAGGGCGAGAAGACAATGTATAGAGAGCGAGTAGACAATGTATAGAGAGCGAGTAGACAATGTATTGAGAGCGAGAAGACAGTGTATAGAGAGCGTTAAAAAAGCTAATGAGAAGGTGAAGCTAAGCAAAGTTAAAGTTACATTAAATAAATTTCATAAAAACCTAAATATCGACAATTCATTAATAAATTGGGTTTTATATCGACTCCAGGTCTTATTTTGGTGTCCAAACAACCAAAATGAGTTTTATTAGCATAAAAATAGGTAACCTCATTGTGGCGAAATGGAAAATACAATTTCTGTTTGCATGAGAAACTCCGCCTTCGGATCATCCGTACATCAATATTAAATCAACAAACATGACTATAAGCGACAGTCCTAATTTAACGGTATATTTCCGCATTGTAACGGATGTTTTCATGCAAATTTAACCTTTTTACGAGATTATTACTTTTACTGAACCCCAGGTTTAGTGCACCATGAAGCTTAAACGTTTAAAATGTGTTTGCACAAGAAAATATCACATTTGCTTTGTTCCGGATAGCAACTAAAAAACTGTGACGTAGTGCATGCACGAGCTCATTACAGTCTTCATTTGCATGTTAAAATTCGTATACGAACTTTAGTGGTACCGTGGGGTTTCCCGTTTAAAATCCTAATTTATGAACAATATTTGATGAGATTTACAACAATAATATTAAACAGGTTAATGAACCTGTGGAAGGTTTGATTTTTAGGCCGACGGCAAAATATTTTTACATATTTATTTAATGTAACTTTAAGAATTTTGAAGTGAACAAAGAAAATAAGTATATCAGTGTGAAGCTAAATTGTATATCTACCCAATGAACTTCAATTTTGCGGGTGTTATTCGCAAAATTGAACAATATAACGTTCTAGATGCATTCATTTTTGAACACTTCACGTTTCAAGGTTCACAATCGTGTGTTACTTATACATGAACATTGCCCTTTGTATTTTCATTACTCCAACAGTCTTGTGTTCTTCATATTGCAATGTGTATCCATATAAGTCTGACACTCAGGTGTTATTTATACATTGTCCAGTGTATGTATATTACTCCGACAGTCTTGCGGTATTTATTTATTGTCCTGTGCATATATATCACTCCAACAGTCGTGAGGTATACATATGGCATTGTGTATTTGGATTGTGTCCAGTCTGTTTTAGCGGTTGTAGACCTGTAAATAATTATAAATAGATTTCGTGATGTTGTTTAGTGTTGTTGTTTCTTTTTCAGACTTGGCAGTGTGATAGCAGACATTGACATGTTGGTAATGAAAAATGATGTTTCCAAGATAACTGTTGTTATTGCTGAATTAGCCTCCGGTACAACAAATATTACTATGTTCGGGTCAAATGTTCCGGTAACAGGAATTGTGGTGGATGGCACAAATGGTAGGTTTCATACCTTGAACTATATGTTGAAACGGTTGCATTTCAATAGCAATATGAAGTTTTTTGTCCCCCGCTTTTTCGAAGAAAAAAGGGGGATATAGAAATAGGCTCCGTCCGTCTGTTCGTCCGTTCATCTGTCCGAGCAAACAATTTGGGTTTAGGGGCTATGTAACTGTAAAGAGAACAAAAGAGAACAATAGGTTCATTCCGTGATCAAAGGGTTTATGGGCTAGTAGCCCTTAAGAAAACAAAGAAAATAACAAAGAAAATAGCCCCTAAACCCAAAATGTTGGAACGTCCGTCCGTCTGTCCGTCCGTCACACATTCGTGTCCGGTCCATAACTTTGTCATTTATGAAAGGAACCTGAAATAACACAAATGTTTGTTATTAAAAGACGATGTATCATGCGCAACAACCAGCTCCCTACCTCAAGGGTCAAGGTCGCACTTGCTCATTCAAGGTCAAAATTGTCTATTTGAGGGTATATGTCGTGTCCTGTCAATAACTTTCTTATATTTGAAGGGATTTTGTAAATACTTACCATAATTGTTTACAATAATAAGACAATGTGTCATGCGCAACAACTGGTCACCTACCTCCAAGGTCAAGGTCACACTTGGAGGTCAAAGATTAACATAGTCTGTTACAGGGTATATTTTGTGTCCGGTCCGTAACTTTTTCATATATCAAAGGATTTTGTAAATACTTGCCACATATAGTCACTATAATAAGACGATGTACCATACGCAACGCCTGTATTCCTACCTCCAAGTTCAAGGTCACACTTAGATGTCAAAAGTTAACATACTTCTTCGGGATTTTGAAATATCTAGGCACAAATAGTCACAATAATAAAACGATATCTCAAGTACAACACCTGCACCCCTACCTCTAAGGTCAAGTTCACACTTAGAGGTCAAAGGTTAACAAAAGTTTGTAATATGGTATATTTTGTGTCCCGTCCATACCTTCTTCATAGATTAAGGGATTTTGAAATACTTAGCACAAATAGTCATAATGATAAGATGATATGTCTTGCGTAACACATGTGTCATACCTCCAAGGTCAAGGTCACACGTAGAGGTCAAAGATTTACATAGTCTGTTATATGGTATATTTTGTGTCCAGTCCATAACTTTTTCACAGATCAAGGGATTTTAAAAATAATTGGCACAAATAATCACAGTAATAAGACGATATGTCAGGCGCAAAACATGGGTCCCTACCTCCAAGGTCACACTTAGAGGTCAAAGATTAACATAGTCTGTTATAGGGTATATTTTGTGTCCGATCCATAACTTTTTCATTGTCCAAGGGATTTTGAAAATACTTGGCACAAATAGTTACAATAATAAGACAATATGTCATGCACAATACCTGCACCCCTACTTTCAATGTCAAGGTCACACTTGGTCAAAGCTTAACATGATAGATTTTTAAATTCCGTGTCTAATTTTATTTCTTTAATAAATTTATTGTTGCATTATATTGTAGATCTAGCATTGATCATAATTTTGATCTGAAAGTCCTGAGATCAATACCTCAATCTTTTGAAATAGCACAATTTTATGCTTTATAAAACTACCCCGAGGCGGAGGACGTTGGTAACTCTGTTACAAATTCTTGTTTAATTGTAAACTGGTGTTCAGTGCTTTTTATTACTTAATCATGACATTTTCCACTTAGGGCAGCAATGCCTCCAGATTCCTGATAATTTAAATGAAATTTGTAAAAATGAATTTCAAAGTTAATATTTTGAAGTAAACAAATAAAATAGTTTACACGTTCCAAACAGCATTTTCACTGATGATGAAACTGTTTTTCTTTTTTAAGACAAACACACTATTTTTGCTTGTTTTGTCATATACATGTATTAACTGCACGTGATACAAATGAGAAAATATGTCATTCTTGTTATAACAGTTACAATTGGAGACAGTCTGACAGACAAATTTCTTTGTGATCTATACAAGGCATCGGAAGGTCCTTGCGAGCTTGATTACATGTGTGCCATCTCAAACGGTTTACCAACATGCGTGTAAGGACAATATACAACTTTTACTTTTGTATAAATTTAATCCATAGTGTACAATGGTTACATAACTTATATTAAAGACACATTTTTTTCCAGAACGAATAAGTTTTTCCTTCTTAATGAAAGGGAAAAATGACTTTTATAATAGTTAAAAAACGGGAATTTTTTTTATCACTTGAGCGCAAAGTAGTTCAGAAAGTGAAATTATTTGTCATTAAAGTAGCAAAATGTTAAAAAAGAAGTATATATCTCTACTTCCAAACAAAATGCTAAA
The DNA here is from genome assembly GCF_026571515.1 of Ruditapes philippinarum. Classification (NCBI taxonomy): domain Eukaryota; kingdom Metazoa; phylum Mollusca; class Bivalvia; order Venerida; family Veneridae; genus Ruditapes; species Ruditapes philippinarum. Next base: position 60,570 of record NW_026855647.1, on the reverse strand, counting down.
TCATTATAAATATATTAATTGCCAAAGGTAACAGAGCCAAAAGATTGTTCAGGCAATGGTCAATGAGTAACATTTCGGAAACTATAACAAGACAACAAAGCATAAAACGTTTTTGAGAAAAATAAATAGAAGAATTTCTTTAGTATAATAGGTCTTTAATCTCTTTTTTCCAGGTTGATAAAAGACGAAGGTAAGAATGAAATGACTGAAAGGAAACGTTTTCAGTATTTTTTTTCCATTATATACTTCATTGTCATTTTGGAAAAGAAATCTATGTCGTTAAATAATTAATAGCGTAAAAGACTGTTTTAAATATGCCAAGTCGTTGTTTAGGTTATTACATTTATTCTGTTAACAGTTATTACACATACTTTTGTTAACAGTTACTACGCACAATTTGTCACATTATTACATACTCGTATATTTTATCACAGTTATTATTCAAATTTTGTTTCAGTTATTACACATATTTTATTACAGTAGTGTCACATATTTTGTGACATTTATTATACTTATTTTTATATTTATTTTGCATATTTTGTAACAATTATTACACATATTGCGTTGCAGTTATCATACATATTTATTAAAGATATGTTATTCAGTTTTCAGGCTTAATTGTTTAATACTAATTTGCACTATTATTGGTGGTTATGAATACCAGTTAAAAGTTTAACCAGTTAAAAGTTTGAAAGTAGAGACCGGCGAAAACGAATAGTTTGCATGGCTATTTTGTAAGTAAAATCAAATTGAAGCAGGCAATGGACACTTAGCTTACAAGCATTATATTCAGTTATTTTACTTGCAATTATTTACAACAAAGTGCTATTGAAATACATGTAATTAAACATTTATTCCCTCCAAATAGATAAGTTGACGTTGATCCTTGGTCTTGGACTTGGTATACCAATGTTCTTACTGGTGGGAGCAGTGATTATACTGGGAATGGTGCTGTATAAGTACAAGCGCAAGAAGAGTTCCTTCCGCAGGTAAATAGCTGCATTCTTAAAACACTTTTCAATGTTGTACAGCCAGGATAAAGCAACTAGCCAACATATTAGAAACTTCATGTACAGCCGGCGTGTGCTGCGCTTTTATGTTTTCAGGCAATCATTATTTTATCATATCATATGATGTTACAGCTCAACTCTTTTTCAGCATTCAATATATAACGATATGAAACTGTCGAAATTTTAAGACTGCGAAGATATTTCAAATGATGTTAAATGATACAATTCGCTTCATCTATTGGATTGGTTGTTCTTTTGCGATTTCTAAAGAAAATAATTCCTCTTTCATTGTCTTTATTCATTGAACACACATAACTTTTGTTACCAAGCCAATTCTATTATTTCCTTTATCTAATTTGCTTGATTTATAGTATTTTGTGTGTTTTTCTGTTTGTATCCGTTTCTGTCATTGTCATGTATTCCCCTGTTATAAACAAAATTTGATATTTTTACTGATGTAGCGACTATGACGATCAAAGTAGTTCTGTGCTGTCTGGGAAATTACCGATGCGTCTCAATACAGGTATACCGACGGGACCATATCGTAATGTCCCAGATTTACCTCAACACAAGGGCAATGACAATTTGACATCAGACTTTTCACAGTACGGCGTTCATGGCCGACATGGTCAAGGTCTATCACCGTATCACGATGTATCTGCCATATACACAAGGAATGAGTCCCAGTTCAGTCAAGGTGATGTATCAATTAGTGCATGCATGAATCACTGGTGAAAATCTTGTTATTTATGTTTTATATTCCACTGGTATATTGTTTCTGACTCTTAAAATATTGCTTATTTAATTTATTTACAATCTAAATTTACTTTTTATGTGAAGAAATTTCCATTCAACTTCAATATTTACTTAGTTTTTAATGATATGGTATACAATGTTCATGTATTTATGCTTCTGACTTGATTTCTGACATAAACATAAACTTTTTAAAATAAAATTGATGACATGTGGCTATTTACTTTATATTAAATTATTAACACTTTAGACATTATAAGGCCTGTTTGTAGTTAAACAATGCTGAATGTGGTGCTTCGATATCAAAATGTCACCAAGATGGTTATGTCTGGTCATATCTTTGTCATTCATTCATGGATGCTTTTTCGACCAATTGGGCATACTGTTGATAGAAAGTGTTTTTAAGTGTTTCTGTTTCTGTTTTTGTTTTTGTAACAATAAGTTTGGAGGGTAACCATATACTTAGTGGGAAGTCAGTGATCGTGTTCCTTTAGTTGGTTCAGCTTAGGTGTATGTTTCTGCATTGTCCACTGAATTTACCAGACACCAAAATGTGTGGATTTTGTTTATGTTTGATGTTATTGTTGCTTTTGTTGTTTTGGTTTTCTTAAGTTGACACATTGTAATGAACACATTATAACATCAAATAATGTTACCGTACATTCTCATGATTTTACTTTATTTTTAGATGGACATAGAGATGGACATTTTTCCTGGAAAAACCTCCTTGAGGGTATGCCCCCAAAAGGACAGGTAAAAGTTTATTACACTTACCATTATATGGTAAAGTTTTGTCTTTCTGCTACTCACTTGTCTTCCAGTAAGTGATGAAACAAAAAATATAATGAAAACCCTTATTCGTTTATAATGTTATAACTTATAAACGAATGTTTTGTCTTATTCATTTGTTTTAAATTAAGGGTTTAAGAGGTAAAAGGATGAAAATGTCGAAAAGATTTATTTAATTATATAATTTCACAATTTAATAAAAAAAAGCCACTGTTTAGATAAAGAACATTTAAATAATTGTAGCTTAACAAATAAATGCCATTAATTTTCTGATTAAAATGTATGTATTATGCAATAAATTTTGAAAACAGTGTATGTTTTGATGTTTATTTTATTACAAGATTTTATTGTACATATATGTACACTTTTTACAAGACAAAATTGCAATGAAAATGTTGATGTTTTATTATTAATATTATTATTATTATTATTATTATTATTATTATTATTGCCAATTAGAAATGACTTAAATGTTGCAACACCGAAATTAAATTACTAAGTACTACCTGGTTTTTTTGGCCTTTTTTTGGGAAGCATTTAACCATACCCGGGTTTTTTTGGAAAAAAAGAAAGTAATTTTCCTTCGACTATTTACATCTCAAACACATATTGTAGAAAGATGTCATCTCAATATTCCATAAATAACTTTCACAATTTATGATTATTGTTTAACATTGTTTCTTTTCAGTTCCACATAAAAAGACCTGCAGTTGACCAAGATCCACTTGACGTACATCTATAACACTAACACATTAATTAGTACCATGTTATATATAATCATTATTAAATATACGGTATTTGGTATGGTTTCGATTGGAATTGGTTCAAAAGCGTATATTTGCAATGGGCCAGCAGACATTAGAAATGCGTGACATGGTGTGGGCGTTATTTCGAGAAAGAATGAGAACAGAAGTTTTTTTAACGCTTATGACGTGGTGAAAATGGTCCGTGACAATTAATTCATAAGTGTGGACAGTTATAATGTAAATATTCATACAGCCAAATATATTTTCTTTTGCAAATGTGTTTGTTAGATATGTGTATTATTGCTGGCAAAAGTTTTTATATGTATGTGTGGGTTAACAGTAAAAAATAGTATATGGATTTTCCGAAAACTCTCGTATATCGTTTGCTAAAAAAAGACAGATTACATTGCCAACTTTTGGTCAAAATGGCTTGGAAATAAAATGATGTCGAAGATTATGTTTTCATTAGAAATGATATATGTTATCATGAACATTAAATAAGTTCGCTAAGTTAATGCCATCAAGTAAAGAATCTGTTTATTTGAATTTAGCAAAATACGAGTAGATATACTTTGCTTACTTAATGAGAACACTGTTCATTAGTCTTTTACAGTTTGCTATTGTATTCAACACTTTTTTGTACCATATATACTTAAATGCTAACTGAAAATGCACTCCATTCGTTAATATTAAAAATATAGGGGACTTATTATTACCTTTACACTAATGCTCACCATTTGGTATTTATGGGATGTGTATTGTTTTTTGTTGTTGTTGTTGTTGTTTTTCATCATTTCTTGCTATAAACAATTGTACATTGCCATTGTCGTTTTACTTATAAATAAAAACTACGAAATACATGTATATAAAACAATTATCACACTCTGTGACACACGCATAATACAAATTAATTGTACAATAAAAATAACTAGGACCTCTCTATGGAGATATACAAAAAATTACATATGTAATGTATGTCCAGTATTATAGTTTGTGTATATATAAAAAATTAACAGCTATATGTCTGTAACTTTTTGAATTTATTGTTAATATGTTGATGTGATTGTATGTTAATCTTTACATTATAATAACGTATTGACGTTGAACCTATATATATGTTTGTTCCAAATAAACACTGGAGTATAGTATTAATAAAATAGTGCCCTTGTTCTTGTCTCTGTCTTCTTGTGACCACGTGACCATAAATCACTGGAATATAGTTTTATAACTATTTTTGTAATAACATGTATATGGAAGTTTTATTATTAATTGTCCTATTAATTAAATGAATTGAAATGATTTCTTAACGAAAGGTTATTGTCAATACATTTAGTATTATCCTGCAATTTTAAACTTATGAGCAACGGTCGTCTGTTACAAAAGTGAGTCTTAAAACAGTTAACTTGCGGTTGGTACATAAAAATCAAATATTATAAACTAAAACATTTTAATATAATTGTACATGAGCGACCAGGAGAGACAACTATAAAATTACATTTTCTTAAGTCTATTTAGATTACACTCCCCTTGACACAGACAGATCTTTTTGGTCTCATTTTAACTGTAGATACGTAAAAGATTTGCCTATTATACAAATATTGAATAAAAAGACGATGGACAGCAACAAGGAATTCTAATTATATATTTTATATGTTACAGGGTCATTTGTCATTATATATACATGTATATAATTTACCATTATTATATCCTATATGATATATAGTGCATTTCTTATAAATATATTCTTCCTTATCCATCCACTCTTCATCTCATATTTACTCCCATAGCCTCATTATATCATCCATCATATATCATACACTAACTATAGTAACTGGTGACGGGCCTCATTTTTCCGCTCATGATTTACCGCCACGCATGCGCACGGCATATTTGAATTAGAGTTGTAGAGTGAAAACCTTACTCCTGTCTTTGTGTTAATTATTTATTTATTTTGCTGTCTCTGTGTGTTTTTGCAGGTTATTTACTTATATAAGTGTATTGATATATGTTCATTCTTCATTTTCTCATTCATCGTTTATTTCATGATTTTGACGGTTTTTGTATAGTTATGGAATGCACTGAAGATTTGAATTACAGTTGTAGACGTGAGAACGAAACTTCTGACGTTCTTGTTTATTTATTTATTTTGCTGTCTCTGTGTGTTTTTGCAGTCTCAATCACAAGTGAGAACTTTATAAAACCCTTCTACCAATATAGAAGGTAACAAATTGGTGGCCAGTGTGGGGGACCGTGACTGCTTATAGCTCAGAGTTCAATTAGCATTGCTCTGTAGCTTTGTGAAATTCGAGGACGAATTTCAATATTGTGGTAAAGTATGTCACGGTTCAGAACTGTTCTCTATTTAGGGGAGAAGATGTGTAAGCGGCCGGATAGCTCAGTCGGTAGAGCCGCGGTACGGTATGCCGAGGGTCCCGGGTTCGAGTCCAGGTCAGGCTGCACATTTTTCTCACCCTGTGACATATATACCATAAGAAGAACATAACTTTTGAACTCATATAAACATTTAAAAAAACAACAAATTTTGAATTTTGGTTACTTCAAGTGATACTTATATGTTATTTATAGTTCTGTAATAATTTCTATGTATATTTCTTAATAATCTTAATAAATTTCTAGTTGAGATAAGCCAGAAGTCGAGCTCAGTTTTTTTTGTCTTAAGTAAAGGTAAAGCATACTACAATATCATTTTCCCACACATTTCCTCCATTATTTTCCACTCATTTCCTATATACGAGTTGCACAAGTCCTATTTTATCCATTTTAACATGATTCGTTTTTATAACATATTCCCTTTAAATCCTCTGTTTTCCACATATTTAATGTTATCAAATTTTCTCCTATTAAACTTATTTACTAATTAACTCGTATTTTGTTTTCTCTTTTAGCTCTACTCATCACTGAAAGTTAAAGAAATTAAATCAATTTGATGAACTGTAAGATACCATTTGCCAAGAAGGTATTCAGTTATATATGTCTTATTTGGGCCTCACTATCTCATTCCTTTTCAATATTTTCTTTACCTTCTTTTCAATATATAACTCTTTTTCATCCTTTCAATTTCACGTGAATACAAAATATTTCTTTGTTTTTGGACATCGAAATAACATACTTTTAATTTAAGAAAGATAACCCATCAATTGTTTGGCATGTATTTTTGTTGGCGGTTACTTCCCGGTAAAATGTTTTAATCCGCTTCTGGGAGACGTCAAATTTCATAAATAGTATCATTTTTAAATATTTTGTCTACTGTTTTTACCTAATTTATTCAGCAACAATTTGTCGTCTGTTACTATCCCGTTTAATCAGCGTAATATACTCGCATTGTGTAAAGATTTAATACAAATTCAAGTAGGTAAGTATTTGTTAATTCAGCCAGACAGACTTTGATAACAGGTCAGACTGGCCACCTAGATATACATGCCCAGCCATGCAGTTAAATATATATGACCAGCCATGCAGTTAAATATATATGACCAGCCATGTAGTTACATATATATGACCAGCCATGCAGTTACATATATATGACCAGCCATGCAGTTACATATATATGACCAGCCATGTAGTTAAATATATATGACCAGCCAGGCAGTTAAATATATATGACCAGCCATGCAGTTAAATATATATACCAGCCATGCAGTTACATATATATGCCCAAGCCATGCAGTAACATATAATATGACCAGCCATGTAGTTAAATATATATGACCAGCCATGTAGTTACATATATATGACCAGCCATGTAGTTAAATATATATGATCAGCCATGCAGTTACATATATATGACCAGCCATGTAGTTAAATATATATGACCAGCCATGCAGTTACATATATATGACCAGCCATGCAGTTAAATATATATGACCAGCCATGCAGTTACATATATATGACCAGCCATGCAGTTAAATATATATGACCAGCCATGCAGTTACATATGCATGTCCAGCCATGAAGTTACATATATATATGACCAGCCATGCAGTTACATATATATGACCAGCCATGTAGTTAAATATATACGACAGCCATGCAGTTACATATATATAACCAGCCATGCAGTTACATATGCATGACCAGCCATGTAGTTAAATAATATATGACCAGCCATGCAGTTACATATATATAACCAGCCATGCAGTTACATATGCATGACCAGCCATGTAGTTAAATATATATGACCAGCCATGCAGTTACATATATATGCCCAGCCATGCAGTTACATATGCATGACCAGCCATGTAGTTAAATATATATGACCAGCCATGCAGTTACATATATATAACCAGCCATGCAGTTACATATGCATGACCAGCCATGCAGTTACATATATATGCCCAGCCATGCAGTTACATATATATAACCAGCCATGCAGTTACATATGCATGACCAGCCATGAAGTTACATATATATGACCAGCCATGCAGTTACATAGTCATGACCAGCCATGCAGTTACATATATATGACCAGCCCATGCAGTTACATATATATAAACCAGCCATGCAGTTACATATGCATGACCAGCCATTCAGTTACATATATATGACCAGCCATGCAGTTACATATATATAAAACCAGCCATGCAGTTACAATATATATGACCAGCCATTAAGTTACATATATATGACCAGCCATGCAGTTTACATATGCATGACCAGCATGCAGTTACATATATTGACCCGCCATGTAGTTACATATATATGACCAGCCATGCAGTTACATATATATGACCAGCCATGCAGTTACATATATATGACCAGCCATGCAGTTACATATGCATGACCAGCCATGCAGTTACATATATATGACCAGCCATGCAGTTACATATATATATGACCAGCCATGCAGTTACATATGCATGACCAGCCATGCAGTTACATATATATATGACCAGCCATGCAGTTACATATATATGAACCAGCCATGCAGTTACATATATATGACCAGCCATGCAGTTACATATGCATGACCCGCCATGCAGTTACATATATATGACCAGCCATGCAGTTACATATATATGACCAGCCATGCAGTTACATATATATGACCAGCCATGCAGTTACATATATATTGACCAGCCATGGCAGTAACATATATATGCCCAGCCATGCAGTTTTTACATATAAATGACCAGCCATGCAGTTACATATGCATAACCGCTAATGCAGTTACATATATTATGACCAGCCATGCAGTTACATATATATGACCAGCCATGCAGTTACATATGCATGCCCAGCCACGCAGTTACATATATATGGACCAGCCATGCAGTTACATATGCATGACCAGCCATGCAGTTACATATATATGACCAGCCATGCAGTTAAATATGCATGACCAGCCATGCAGTTACATATATATGACCAGCCATGCAGTTACATATAAATGCCAGTCATGCAGTTACATATATATGACCAGCCATGCAGTTACATATACATGACCAGCCATGCAGTTACATATATATGACCAGCCATGCAGTTACATATGCATGCCCAGCCATGCAGTTGACATAGTCATGACCAGCCATGCAGTTACATATGCATGACCAGCCATGCAGTTACATATTTATGACCAGCCATGCAGTTACATATGCATGACCAGCCATGCAGTTACATATGCATGACCAGCCATGCAGTTACATATATATGACCAGCCATGCAGTTACATATATATGACAGCCATGCAGTAACATATATATGACCAGCCATGCAGTTACATATATATGCCCAGCCATGCAGTTACATATATATGACCAGCCATGCAGTTACATATGCATGCCCAGCCACGCACAAAGCCATGCAGTTACATATATATGACCAGCCATGTACTTTGATATACATGCCCAGGCATGCAGTAAGATATACAGGCCCAGTCATGCACATAAATATACAGACCCAGTCATGTTCTTAGATATACAAGCCCAGTCATGTTCTTAGAAATACAGGCCCAGTCGTGCACTTAGATTTACAGGCTAAGCACGTGCACTGAGATATACAGACCCAGCTATGCTCTTAGATGTACAGGCCCAGTCGTGCACTTAGATATACAGATCAAGTCCGTGCACTCAAATATACGACCCAGTCATGCTCTTAGATATACAGGCCCAGTCATGTTCTTAGATATACAGGTTCTGTCGTGCACTTATATGTACAGGCCAAGCCCGTGCACTTTAATATACGGCCCAGTCATGCTCTTAGATAATAAGGCCCAGCCATACAATACGATATCAGAACGATTCGGTAACTCTTTCTGTGTCAAGGAACAAACCAATGACGTACGGTGACGTTTGTCAGTGTTGGGACTTTTTTCTAGTATCACAACGCCTGTCTAGCAGGTTTTTTTTTTGTCTTTTCATTTGGAAATTGTTAAAAACACATTTATCTGTTTGACACTATAAAGATCATTAGAATGTAAATATGTTCATTTTCTGTACTTAAGTTCGGCACATGTAAATAACTGATACATGTAACGTGTACTATATTGTAAGGAAGCTTATCCCAATCTTATTTTAAACTGTCCTTTATGCCTCCAACTATCTCTTAAATATTTACTTAAAGCTTTAGCTAACTATTAAATTAATGACGGAACGTTTCTAGATCTAGCTACTATTTTTCATTAATAATCCTTACTATGTTTCAAGTACTCGTTTTTTCTGCTATATGCTTATTTCAAGTTATTTCAGGTTATCGGATTCTTTGTATAGTGCTTTCTTCTTCTTTTTCTTCTTTTTTTTTAATCTTGTTTCTTCTGTTTGGTTATTATTTAGATTATTTTTATTTTGTTGTTTGTTTGTTGTTCTTTTCTTTTTGATTCCTTTTTTTTCTTTTGTATTCCATGATAATATGAATGAACTGTGTATATATTTGATATGAAAAAAAGTTGTAGGGTTTATTATAGTAATAAATAAATATGCACATTCGTCTTTATTTCTCATTTATAATTGTTGCAACAGACGGGCCTCATTTTGTCACCTGACTAGAGTACCGTGCTTCTTCCATTTATATTTTTCCAATTTCTTTGAGAAGTAATTATTTTTCTAAATGTTTTTAAAACATCTTCATCAATTATTTAAAATTGATCACAAATGTTCTCTGTGCATATCATATAAAATATATGATAAACTTACTAATTGAAATAAAGTGCATGCCCCAGAATAAATATATGAGTGAATACATGTTTTTTGTTCTTCGTTTTATTTATTTATTTATTTATTTATTTAAAATAAAAATAAAACGCATAAACGCACATATAAACATACACACACAGACACACACAGACACACACACACACGCACGAACGCACACACACACACACACACACACACCAACGCACACGCACGCACACGCACACATATGTTGTCTTTTGTTTTACTATAAAACTAATACTTGTACTAATCTAATTACTTTCATTTTTGAAATCAAAGAGAGGAAATAAACTTTAGAGATTTAAATCATCTAGGATAGTCAATAACTGATGTATAATTAATATCCGCCGCCGCTTATATCATATCTCCAACCACCCATTAAACACACTTAACCTTTGTAAAATTTAAATTTTGAAATATTAATGTAAAAGTTTCTGAAAATAAAATTTCTATAGCAGCCATCAATAATCGTAAAGGATATTGGTAATTTTGCAAAGCTACAAAAAATCTCGGAATGTTTAATTAATGACCGTGACAATATGAACGGAAAAGACACGCACATAAGTTATTCAGTAAATCAGTGTTTGGAACGCGAGATCGATTAACGTTTTCAAAAATCAAAAGCATGCCTGGCTTTGGTGACACTGAGTTATATGATAAGGCAGACAGATTTACGGGAAAAGACTTGCAAATTATTCATGTACTTCCATTCTATTACTGTATGATGGTGTAACGGTCCGTACTTCAAGTCTTTGACAACCTACTTTCCCCCCCAAGAACACTCTGGTGATTATGCCTAAAAATGACTTTTCAATTATAACTTTCCGTGTGAGTTAACAACTGCGGCAATTAATTTGAAAGCCGGGACATTATGTTTTGTTAAGCATGTCGTAATTCTTGCTGTAAGTGGTAGAGTTATGCTTAGATGATAACGTTGATGAATGTTTAAAGCTCTATTGTTTTGTATTCTTTAACGGAGAAGTGAATATATTTTGACAAAAAGTTTGATTTACAGACACGTATTTCACGTATTTTTTTGCTGCGTCATAAATTCTCAACTCCAGGATCCATGCATGAATGCAACTCAAATGCTGCCTCACTAATTGATTCGGGCTTACTGTTTGACATATGTACTGTAGGGATATCTGAAGGCATAACAAACCAAAAAAAGCTGCAGATAAAACTATTTAATGGGTTACAACAAACAATGCAACGTTTTAATTTATCCTGCATATGACTTCATAAATGCAGTCATGCTATGAATACTCAATGTTCCTTAAAGAATGTAAGTGTACTTAAATTCTTATAATTTTATTGTTTATGAAAAAAATTAAAATAGTACATAAAATAAGGAGAAAAATATGTCGGCTTTTTGCGTACAATTTTATTTACAAATCTTTGAATTTAACTCTTATACATGGCAATAGTATTAACCATATTCATAATCTGTACACTACAAGGTTACTGTTTTTAGTTGAATTTTGTTAAAATATTTGTCCGTATTTTATTACAACAGACAATATAACAATCTGAACTCGTTCTCACTTCAAAATACGTATCGAGGAACAGTGATTATCCCTGGAGTGATTGAAATTAGCATGAACAGAAATCAAGAATTACTGTAATGGAGTTTCGCGCGCCTGTAGTAAAAATCACGCAGAGGGTGAAAACCTTTTAAATCTCGACCTCAATCTTAAACAGGCCGTCAAAAACGCGTTTTCAATAGCCTGTTCTCACACTAGAGCTGCATTAATCATTTATACATTTTAAGGGGGATGTAGCTATTAAGATCGGACAATTGGATTTTGTAATGTTTAAACATACAGGAAACAGTGAAACTTTAATGTCTTCCATCACCACACGTATGTCTGTAATATGATAAAATATATTTATTCCTTTTACTTGCAGACATTTTTGAGTACACCTTAATCATACGTCTGTTTGCCGCCTTTTTCGGATCATAAAAGATTCATAGTTTTCTAAACATTTTATACTTATGTTTAAACAATATACCACATTAACAGGGGGAGTGGAGCAATAACAAATGTTTTATTTCTTCTTTTATAGAAATTTGATACAGTTATTCTAAAGTGCGGATAAATCATGATTCTGAAATTAGAGCGAATGGTTCCAAAATGTCAACGCGATCATGACGTCAGATGAATATTGTAAAATGCAATATATGCCGTTACATTATCTTTGAAACGTCTTTGAGATACCGTCGGTAATCATTTTACACCTTAAATAAGTTTAATTAGTTAGTACAAAGCATTTAACTTCCTTTAACACTAGTATGTTAAAACTGTTCCCAGGGAGCTGTTTAGAAACTTATTATTTTGAATGACAATCTGTTCATGACTGACATAGCCGAGTAAGAATATTCGTTTTTCAAAATTAAATGTACTCGTATATTCTAATCCATGCTATTTGTTGGATACAAATTGCCTATTTTTACACATGTTAGCGGATACAATTTTTTGAAGAGATATTAGACATTTAAAATTAAGAAAGTAACCAGAACCGTAAATATGTTGGTTGTTTTAGATGATACCAGTATTGTACTGAGTTGCTACATGTGAAACAAATTGGGACTGAAATTTTAATGGCTTAGAGTCTGAAAAGTTTGTATTATTATATTTATTCCGTGTCCGAATATTGCATTGTTTTGTTTTATGCGCTAACTTTCGCCTGTAGCTTGGGTACATGTCTCGGGAATATGCATGACCGTTTAACGTGATTTGTCCCACATCTGCAACATTAATCAGAAACAAAACGGTATATCAATATTTCTGTGTTTGTTTTGTTTCTTTTTGTTGTTGTTGTTGTTGCTGCTGCTGCTGCTGCTGCTGCTGCTGCTGCTGCTGCTGCTGCTGAGAACGCTCTAAGACCAAAGCAGAGGGAGTTAATAGAGTAAGAGAAAGAGATTACTGTTCGGGTAAAAGCTTGGCTTATGTGTGAATATTATGGAATACAAGAGAACGTGATGTAAAGTCAGTGACTTCGTTATAAAAGACAAGTGGATATGTTCGCAGTATTAATTGTTGTTCTGTAATATCTATCATAGGCCTTGGACTTCTTTGCTATTCTTATTCTTTAACATATATGCTCTGTCCAGTGTTTATATACTTTTATTTAAATTGTATCTTTGAGCAAGATTCCACTATGACACTTTTTATGTGTTTTTTTATATTTTATTTTCAGCATCTACCCGACAAAAGAAGTTTTCAACATCTTCCCGACTCACGGTGTTTTCTTAGCTCAAGTTTTCGTTGAAAAGTTCTGCCACACTTGTCACAGTTGAAAGGTGTATATCCCGTATGTTTGCGGCTATGAGTGATCAGGTTTGAGGACTGACTAAATCTTTTATCGCATACTGTACACCGATGTGGTTTCTCACCTGTGCACAAAAAAATCAAAATCCAATTAACAACATCACTTTGCAAAGTCACAAGTATTTTAAAACTAAGCTAAGCTCGCCATGTGTTATAATTTTTACAATATAGTTTTAATATATGTGTGTTTCTTTGAAATCATTGTTTATTGTGGAATATAACAAAATGAGAAAGTTCATGATAAAAAATACTTTCCAAGTTAAAATTGGAAAAAGTAATTTAAGAATCAGCTCGCAAACATTAAACGTAAATGTTTGGGACTGGGAGGTCACTTTAATTATATGAGATCCATAGAATCGTGCCCTATTTCTTAAATCATAACTTTAATACTTTACTCAGATATAAAGGTAAAAGTTCAACGAGGAAAGGAATCATAGTGTATGTTTAAAAACAAAAGTTTATATTAAGTATACTAAATACTTTCAGTCAATGTGCGGCTTGCGACAATTCACCACACAACTTAATTTCAGCGGTTCCATAAAAACATGATAATATCCGCTCAGGAGGTCACTATACTTGTTTGTCGGACAGCTGACGTTATTGTGAATCTTGTATTAATAACAGGTAAAATATTAGGAAAATGACGTTGCTTTTATTTAATGATTAACAACTTATAAATACGTACCAGTATGTATATATGTATGTTTCTTCATATCGGATTTCTGGTGAAATCTTTTCCCGCAAAACCCACAGGGATAGGGTCTTGTATCACTGTGTATCAACAGGTGCGTGTTCAGTGTCGACGAACGCTTGAATGTTTTCCCGCACTCGTGACACCGAAAAACCTTGCCGGTGTTATCGTAAAGAGTTTTATTTGTGTAATTTCCATTTAAATACATCTGCGTGAAGTTTCTGGCTGTGCTGTGTAAATTCTTGATGGATTGTCCTTCCTGTTCCCTACACATTGTTTGCGAGTAGACTTTATATCTATCCATAGTAATTATTTGCTTCTCGCTCTTTTCACTTGGTGATACTTGGTTATTTCTTGTTGGGTCATTTCTTGTTGGATTATTTCTTGTTGAGTTCACGGGGATAGTCTTTAAATCTAGAGGGGAGTCTTGGCGGTTACTCATGTTTTCAGTTGTGACGTAGCCAGAGCAAAACGAATAGTTAGACATAAAACTGTCAGCCTGTAGATAATTTCCATACTTTAAAATGTTGTTATTCTGTTCAGGAAGCGGTTGTTCTTTATCTGGTAAGGACGTTTCACAGTAATTCATGGATTTTGGCCATTCTGGCGGGAAAATGTCAATGTCTACGTTCTCTTCAAAAACCGACTTCCCAAGATTAAACGGATATCCTTAAAGATAAAAAAATCATCATAAGTATGAAAGGTATGGAAAAACTTGGGTAGAGAATATAAAGCATTTTTATAAGAGCACAGCAAGAGTGAATTAAAGAAATATAAGACTGGATGAAAATGTTGATATTCATAACACTAAAGCAGATTTCTTAGATTGTATTAATTAATGCGCTTATTTATAAAAAATATGATTTTTTTACAATGATGCACAATGAATGATATAGTTTAAATGGTCAATATGGTTTATATGGTTTATGTATACAATAGAATATTGTAAGTCTTTAACACTCAACTATCACGATGGCTCTTGATACAAGTGGTTATTCATTTCATGCTTTACATATAGTGTTTGTACCACAATTTCAAACATTAATTATTATATTCTTAGTATTTATTTCATGACTGTGATATTTTACATGTGATATATGCATTACTTTTCTTGTATTTAGATGTTTTATGCATTTGTTTATATGTTAATAATTATGTATGCACGTCATTATTGTTTATGTCAATAGACATAATGTTTGTGCCTTAATAAAATCTTGAATCTTGTACAGTATCAATTATATTTTCTTCTGCTTTAATTGGAAACTGGGTGTCTTGAATTAAATATAACCGGAAATTCTAAAAAAGCTATGTTAATAATAAATATCGGATTTATCGTTTAGATATGATACAGATTATATATACGCGTATGTATCTAACAAAATGGTTAAATTTTGTATTGCTATTGCATCAGTTTTGAATGTTGTTCAACAAACAGCTTTTTATTGACAGCTTATATGGTTCAATAATCAAATGAAATATTGCATGATTTAGTGTATAATTTACCATGAATAAAATATGTTTTGAATTATTTTCAATTCTATGAGAATACATGTATAACATTAATGTTGTATTTTGTTATATATGTCATCTGCTGATCGGTCTGTAACTAGAATTTCAAACCCTTACGAATTTGAGTCCGACATCTGAATATATATGTTTGTGTCATGCGAAACATATTTACTTATCTTTTCTGTTGCAAACTTCTATTTATTATTTATTATTAATTGTAACTGATTTGTTTCAGTATTTGTCATCAGAACGTCGCATTTTTTTAGGAATACGTCCCATTGTCGAGTGGTTACGTCACATGTCTACATATAGATCATCAACAGTGATGTTATATACAAACACTTTTGGTCCTTCTGTGTTCAATAGGGAAAATGCGGGTCGTGTTAGAATGTATGAATATGCATTCTTGCATAAAAATTGCGCACGCAAGTATACAGCAACGGAGAGAGAGAGAAAAAAATGCATAAATCAACGGATAAGATCACGCGAGAACGCGCCGTTCTTTAGATGTCTTTTTAGTAAGTTACTTAGGGCGCCATAAAAACTATCAAAATTTTGCCTACGGCATTGCACTCGCGCGTGAAAGGGATGACGAAGCCTGTTTCTTTGTACAAACAACGAGACGCTTATTCTTGAGTGTTAAATACGTCACCGTGCTTCAGCAGATAATAAATGAGCGAAAAAACGTACTTTTACCTTCTATTGTATTGTATTGAGATGTTGTGTAATGTACTGAAATGTATTGTAATCATTTTGCTATGTGCTGCATTGTATTGTATTGTAATTTTGTGTAATGTACTGAAGTGTATTGTAATCATTTTGCTATGTGCTGTAATTTATTGTATTGTTATATTGTGTAATGTACTGAAATGTACTGTAATCATTTTGCTATGTGCTGCATTGTATTGTATTGTAATATTGTGTAATGTGCTTTAAATTTATGAGAATGTTTTAAATTATATTATGTTGTGTTGTGTTGTATAGAAGTGTACGTAATGCTTTGTAAATTTAAATTATACTGTTTAGTAATGCGCTGTAATTTGTTGTCATGTAATGTTATTTATTGTAATGGGTGTATTGTTATGCATTGTTATTTATTTTTTTATGTTGTAATGTAAGGTTATTAGTTGTAATGTTTCGAAATGAACTTTAATGTGTTACAGTGCGTCGTGTTTTGTCGCAATTTCTTGTAATATGTTGTAATGTATTGTTATATATCTTAATGTTATGTAATGAATGTTAATATGTTGTAATGTGTTGCGTTGATGTGTGTTGTATTGCATTATGTTGTAATCTATTATTTATTTATTAGAATGCAGCTCACGCCAATATAAGTATAACACATGTAACCAATTTATGGTGGTGATGATGATGATGATGATGATGATGAGGAGGAGGAGGAGGAGGATGTCTTGCCCTCGTACTAAGATTTATAATCACGTGTTAAAATATTACCAAGATATCAACAATAAACATTATCATTCAAAGTATTCAGTTATATTCTTAACAAGTGAAACTGTCCCGTCTTTTTTATTATCTTCTTAATTCAAGCATCAATTTAATTCTTTATATCGACGATTATGTCCCAAGCTCTACTTTCTTAATGTTACTAAAATCTTTTCTCGCCAACCAGATCACTAATGCTGTACACTGATTTATATTCAATCTACGGAGAAATGATTATTTTGCGATAACTTTCCCTAAACCTCATAAATTTAAAGCCACAAACAACTAGAAAATGAGATTTTTATGTATGCAAATAAAGAAACCGTACATTCTTATTGAAAATAATTGTTCCCACGAGATATGCATGTGTCCGTTTAACAATAACGTGTTATTTATATTTCCATGTCTGTTTACAACTCATATTCATAATTCAACATTGTTACAGTGCTTATACGCGTATTTAAACTTTCAGGGAGAACATTTCTTGCTTGAATTTTATAAAATGAAGATGAAATTGTGGGTAAGAATCTGATTCGAATCTTTCTGAGTTTTTTATGTAACAGATAAACAAATAATGAAACTTACGAAATTGAATTTGTTTTGAAGTTTTGTATAGAGGCAATTCAAAATTCGCAATCCGTTATTATATGGATATCTCTTAACAGTTAAAATAATTTCACTTTTAAGAAAAACAATGTAGGGGTTGTAACCAAAGTTTAATTTTATACATTGTAGTTCCATTTTCCTTATACGTGTATTTAACTAGGCTCGTGAAAAGAATTGTCTGTAGTCTGTTCTATTCTATAAATAACTTAAGGAAAAAAATCTTAAAGAAGTCATTAAATAATAAATGAAAATCTATTAAAACTAAATATTTCCAATGAATGTGTAGAAACAATTTAAGTTATTTTTTGAATTGCACATAAAACTTGTCATAAAAAATGCATCGTAAAACGTGTAATACTAACATTGCAAGCAACAAAATTTAATTGACAACGGATTTATCTGAAATCAATAGGAATACAATTAAATATATTTACTTGAAATTTCATAACACAATCTAAAACATATATGCGATTTTCTGAATTCCAGTCTTTAATTATAAAAAAACGAATAATAGAAGAACGATATAAAATAGTTTGCAGAGTCACTTACGCATATTTCTATTTCTTATATTAGTAGTTTATTAGTTTATAGTATCATTAATGTTACAACATAAAATATCACAGTAAACAATCTACTATCAGTAAAAACATTGTCATTCTAAACAGAGTTATAAGAGACACTCACGAGATGTTTACTAAAACTTTTAAAATAACATTTTTTACTTTATTAATCTTGACAGTAAGATTACCACTACTGACCTATAATTCAAAAAGGTCTTTAAAATGTAATAATAATAATAACTGTAAGAATTGTAATAATAATAAAAATAACTGTAAGAATTGTAATAACAATAAAAAGAACTCTAGGAATAGTAATAATAATAAAAAGAACTCTAAGAAATGTAATAATAATAAAAAGTAACTCTAAGAATTGTAATAATGATAAAAATAACTCAAAGAATTGTAATAATAATAATAAGAATAACTCTAAGAAACGTAATGTTAAAAAAGTATCTACTGGTTATGATAAATATCTTACAAGAAATATATCGCCAATGGTCAGACCTTAGATGAGCTGGTCAATTCGTTTTATCATAAAATATTAAATCATAACTGTCAGTAGTGAATTTTTTACACAGGAGTAAAAGATTTGTTTAATCAAATTAACATTTCTTTTAACAATAATATGTTACTAGTGAAATATGAAAGTGTCCTGTTAGTTTCATTAACTAAAGATATGTGAACATACTGCATGGGACAGGTTATATATGTGAACATACTGCATGGGACAGGTTATATATGTGAACATACTGCATGGGACAGGTTATATATGTGAACATACTGCATGGGACAGGTTATATATGTGAACATACTGCATGGGACAGGTTATATATGTGAACATACTGCATGGGACAGGTTATATATATGTGAGAGCGTGAAATGAATCGTAAGTTATACAAAAAAAATAAACAGAATCAACAGTATTATTTTTACTTTATATATATAATAAGCACTAAAAAACCTTTAAATTTACTAATGAACGTGTTTCAGAACGAGTTTCTTTCTAGAGTAAAATATACGTCAGATATATTTGAAGCAGTTAAACACACAACGCAGATTTTTGTGTCGTTTTTTTCTTCTTCAATAATTTCAGGAAAAATTTACACGAAAAAAAAAATTGAAAAATATTTTATAAAAAAAAACATTATTAAAAAAAAATCTTTATCAATACGGAATATTTTATTATTATTATAATTATTCATTGTTCATTAAACTATCTTTTTTTAAATAAAATTGGTAAAAGAAACTCACCTATTTGCGGCATGCAGTCGGGATACTTTCTTTCGGTTACACTCTGACAACGTCGACATTTTCTATGTCTGACCATGAAAGATCTCGGCATTGTTTAGTAAAAGATGATTCTTCTTCCGCACAAAAACAACCTTACTGTCTCTTTTTTTCCCAGAAATGATATCCTAAATTTTATATTTTTCCTTATTGCGTGTATTTTCGGTCTTCTCTTTCACGTTTAATACGCTCCTTATAAGTGATTTCAAATTTCATTGAAAAGACTAAAGTATAAAACATAATATAGAAAAAAGCCGCCGTCTCTTATGTCATAATAAATATAAATATATATTAAAGAAAAGAATTCCAGAGTTGCATTGGTGAAAGGCGCGGCAAAAAGGTTTATCCTTTTATTATATAGAATTCCATAAAAACTGTTAAATATTCATGAATTGGTACCGGTCTGCAATAAGTCGATGAAAAATCAATGCCTCGTACTGACTTGATGTGAACAATGTTCCCTTAACCGTTGGCTTCTCCTGTCCTGTAAGTTTTAACTATTAAAGCGTGTATTTTAAATAGGCCTCTTAACAATACTTCCGAGATTTATTCTCCTTAGGGATCCAGAGTCATATTCACATTATCAAGGTTATCAAACGCCTTTTTTGTTTCGTTTAGTTGTTACAGACGATATATTATGCAATTACTTAGTACAAAATATGAATTAGCCACGTAAATTTAATACTTCTAACAAGTTATCGTTAGTTTTACTGCATAAAATATGAGGGTCGTTCTAAGCCGCTGACTTTCATATAAGAGACAACATTTTACATCGACAAGCATTGATTGATGTAACAGTTTTGTTTAATAATTTAATCTTGAAATTAGTTTTTTTAAAACAGTAACATGTATTTCTTTGTGATCTTTCATCAAAATGGAATATTCAACATTTATGTTAAACATGGCAATTACAGTAAAATTAAAAGTATTGGAACGTCGGAAATTTGATTGATATGAACTCGTATGACTTTGATCGATGTACTACTAACACCTTTTTAATTATGTTTCTACTAAATCTGAAAGGCCTTGCTCTTGTCACAAATACAGTATGTGTATATATCACAGAAAACAACATATTTTGCACTCGAAATGTCAGAAAGTTTAACAATTCAATCGTCAGTACAGCCTTGTGATCAGTGCAGGTCAAAGTCCAAAACTAAGCCGGGCTAACAGATCTCAATACATTCATCTAAATTATAGAAACTACAGACTACTGTAACAGGTATTTCCAAAACTGCTTTAGAACCGCTCTGCTATTTCTATTGCGTTAATGCGTTATATTGATGCAAAAGATTTTCGCTCGTTTGAACTCCTATTGACGTACAAATATATTTCAATAGAGTGACCAATATCCGATAATAGTACTCGTAAATGTTAGGGTAATATTTAAAAACTGCCGTAGATATATAAAAAAACGGCTGTTCAACTCTTTTATCATTTGAGCCGCGTCACGACAAAACCAACATAATGGGTTTGCGACCAGCATGGATCCAGACTAGCCTGCGCATCCGCGCAGTTTGATCAGGATCCATGCTGTTCGCTTACGAACCCCATTATAAGTAGAGTAACTGATAGCGAACAGCATGGATCCTGATCAGACTGGTCTGGATCCATGCTGGTCTGGATCCATGCTGGTCGCAAACCCATTACGTTGGTTTTGTCGTGACGCGGCTCATTTTCACTTTTCCGAAAATATTCTTAAGGATATCATTAGAAATTCATTCTGGTCACAACGGTCATTATTTGTTTTTGCGAAGCAGATTATTTAATTGAAAAATAATTCAAGAATGTAGAGTTATTTTGACTTATTATTTACATTTGGTTGGGCATAATGTCACTTTAATAATAAGAGCAAATGCTAGCAACATTTCTAGTTTACTGAAAATATGTAATTTCTGTAAAATCATGAATTCAGTGAATCAATTATAATTCTGATAACTTTCTGATGGTTACTTTCTTTCAGGACAGATTCTGTTATGACGTTGTCAAAATCATCTATTGTGTGTTTGTTATTTCTGTAATACAAAGTGTTAAGGTGACAATATTACTGTTTTAATATTTGGTAATGTTAATCACGATCTCGTGCAAATATCATGTATAATCTTTATCATCGATCTACATAATCGTTTTACAAATGAGCCGTGTCACGACAAAACCAACATAATGGGTTTGCAACCAGCATGGATCCAGACCAGCCTGCGCCTCCGCGCAGTCTGATCAGGATCCATGCTGTTCGCTTACAGGCCCTATAACAAGTAAAGAAACTGAAAGCGAACAGCATGGATCCTGATCAGACTGCGCGGATGCGTAAGCTAGTCTGGATCCGTGCTGGTCGCAAACCCATTATGTTGGTTTTGTCGTGACGCGGCTCAAATATATATTTTGTTTAAGGAGACTGACAGTAAACACTTACTAAAGAAAATGTAAGTACAAAGGGAAATAACTCTCAATGTTTCATCATCAATCTGCTAACTCGATGGTGAACAAGTTAGACATTTTAATGCTATTTAAATTGTGAATATAACACAGTTAGACATGAAAATCATAGAAACAAATGATTTACATCTGTTGCTTCACAAAGTGACTTAAAATAAACATTTAAATACCATAACAATAGCAGTTATTCTGGCACACACGTACACACGTACACAGACAAATATAAAGTAAATACCTTTGTGGGAAAAAATTAAGAAACATAAATGGATTTATATTTAAAGAAAAATGAAAATCCTTTAATAGAGTGATAACTTAATACAGTTTACATTAATCGTTATTTTCAATTGCATCGCATATAATTCGAAAGGCCTGACGCACTTTTATTTAAGAAATATGCAATCATTGCCAAACTTTGATATACCTAAATTGTTTAAATTACGATTGGGTTCGAATTGTTTATTCGTGTTATCGCGTAGGTATTCATTTGCGATAACAAATACGATATAAATTACAATGAAACAATAAGATGCACTTTCATAAATAACATTTGGTAAATTGAATTCGCATATCTTCATTTCCCAATGATCAAATGCGCATGCCTGGTGGTCCTTCTTGTCATTTAGAAAATCCACTAATCTCTTTAACTCTTCTACCAGAAACTTGATATATAGATCTCCATATTTCAGCACTAAGTTACTTGTAATAACTGATTCATATCAATCAATTTATGTCCCGAAAACAAAACGCAGCGAACACAGTTCGACCATAAAAACTGCAGATAAGTTTCTTTGCCGCAGCAGTGTCTTTGAACAGAGCCAGATCTGCAGTGTGTGTGTCTTTATCATTGATATAACGGCTGCAAACAGTTAATTTATATGCCAAGATCGGCCAAATATAGAAATAGTTATTAAAAATATTTATTTATCTATCTGTATGCTGAAGAACACAATCGCTCAATGTTATGAGAATACTTTTCGCTTGAAATGTATTTTATTGATAAGGAAATGATAACATTTTTTTTAAAAAACAATTAAAACGGTTGAAGAAAATATTTTGATAATACGAAACAATGGATCAGCCAATTTAATTAAATTTAACAAAAGTATTTGGCGTTTGCAGGACAAATTTGAATTTTATTTAGTACGCATGTGCATGGTGTGTGAAATGTCTACTTTAAGTGCATACAATGGAAGTCAAAAGGTGAAAGCGGCCAGTTTAATAAATATGTTGGAAAAACGTATAGTCATTGGTTCAAGTCCCTGTTTGGTATACACTGTCTCCTAATTACTTTTCCGGTGCCTTTAATTATCTCCTTATCTGGTGTAAGATCTTTAAATTGCATTTTTAACATTATGAATTAAAAGCACTCGCTATCAATATTAGTCTTGATTGCTTGTCATTTAAATATTTATTATTTTGCTACAAAGTGTAAGTATTACTTTAAATAAAGATAGTATGATCAATTCAAGAAATAAAATGAGCCGCGTCATGACAAAACCAACATAATGGCGCAGTCTGATCAGGATTCATGCTGTTCGCTATCAGTTTCTCTACTTGTAACATGGTTTGTAAGCGAACAGCATGGATCCTGATCAGACTGCGCGGATGCGCAGGCTGGTCTGGATCCATGGTGGTCGCAAACGCACTATGTTGGTTTTGTCGTGACGCGGCTCAAATAGAAATTCTAGCATCGCTTGTCAAGACCACTTGCTATACATGAAAATGAATAATTATGTGATTTTGTAACGACTTAGAAGGCGAGTATCATTTTATCATAGAATAAACTTTATACGATGAACTAAAACATCAACATATACAAAGTATTATCAAAAAACTGTCAAGTTTATAAACGTATTGAATTACGATTACCAGATACTTATGTAAAAGCTTGGATCTGTCGTCAAAACTGTAAAAAAAAAGGTTTTATGTTGTAATAGTTAAGTGAGAGTACATAATTTATAAACAATATCTGGATTGCCTGTCTTAGATAAAAAAACCCACAAAAATCTTAATGCAAGCATTATTGCAAATGAAGAAATATTCACAATAAGAGATCAGCGTATTTGATGAGAATCATTTCCTATTTCGTGCATTCATTAATTGCATATAATCAATCAATTAATCTGTTGTAAAATTCGGCTCAAAATGGTAAAAGTCCCTATGTATGTATGTATGTATGTATGTGTGTGTGTGTGTGTGTGTGTGTGTGTGCGTGCGTGCGTGCGTGCGTGCGTGCGTGCGTGCGTGCGTGTGTGTGTGTATGTATGTATGTATGTATGTGTGTACGTATTAAACATAATTTTATAGCCATTAATAGTAAAAATCAAGCAAAATACAATATGAACTATTCGGGTGTCCACACTCTGTGTTATAGAACTGAAATATATTGCAAACAAGTATTACTCTGTAAACATACTGCGTGACTAAAAAGGGGCCATAACTATGAGTTGAATTGTCTGACCAGGATATTCAAATGACGTGAGCATTGTCTTTTTGTATTGAATGTTCCCGCAAAGTTTCATCGAAATTCAGTAAGTAGTTGCTGAGAAATAGCCTGGAGGCGAAAATTGGACGGCCGGACTAGCTTTGTGAACAAGCTATTGAAGTTCAGCATAAATACAAATAAAATGTGTGTACCCGGAAATGTAAAATTTTTGGTAAGGGTGACTTAGGAACAGAACGGATTGATGCAAATCTTTATTCTAAAGCCCATACAATTATTCTGCATTTGGGAAGAAATGATATGACAATTACATCAACATCTTTTCCTAGAAATATATTCAATCGAATACATGCTATTGTATTGTATGTAAGAAAATCAAACCAAGCCAAATAATTTATTGGCAAAAACGTAAACATGTCCGTCGCCAAATTAACTGTTTATATTGGTGAAATACTAACAAAAGGAAAATTTACAAACTGCCCCTAGACCCACAAAAAGATATTTGAATAACAGCGAAAAAAAGATAAACAAGTCTTACTCAAATGACCAGCACATTATATGATATCCCCACACGACTCAAGGTGTGCACGTTATTACAGGGTCATTAACGTGTTAACTTAATTTTTAGAAAGTTTTACAGTCATACATTGAGGTTCAATGATAATTTCTGCGGATGTTTCTATTCTCAAAATGTAACCATTCTATGTCCAGTGTTGAGTCTTGTTTTAAGCCGATGCTTAGGACGTGGATGGTAATTTGCATTTTTTTTGTTCCATCATGAATCGGTTCAATAAAACCGAGCTTGTTTGTTTGGATTGTTTTCAATTTTGCCCTTTTGAACGTTTGTTGATAATTCTTCTTTACACAAAACAAATCATTTGTACTCATTTTCTTGGCACCAAACTCGCAATACAATTTGAATAATAGGTATTTTAACAGTGTATATTCAAAAGTATTCAATATATTGTTTCTTTAAACAACATTCATTTGTGGTTGGGGTTGCCTTTAAATGGTTGAGCCAACGTTTATCCCTGCGTAATCGGAAGAGGCGGATAAATGGGTTCAAATAACTGGAGTCGAGCATCTCTTAATTTCAGCAGGTGAGGTGGTTTTGACCACTCGTGCAGCTTTAAGTTTGTAACCCCCCGAGGTTAGCCAAAATCATCTGTCTTGTTTCGGCGCCAAGTGACCTACACTGTGTTGGTGCGTCGTATAACCTAACAACTTTCAACAATATCTGTTCAAGTTGTGACTGTGTTTAGAAATGTAAAACAAAAAACACACACACGCACGTACGCTCGTGACCGTGCGACAACATACACGCATCACAAGATTCCCCTTCTTATACAAGAAAGGGACAAATATTTGTCCACCCATTATCAAAAGGTAGACTTTAAAAACACGCTTCTTCCTTATTATTATTTATAAGGAGGTTTTTTTTTCCACAAATATGTTTTGAATTGTTATATATACAACTGTAGTAACGCAAACCAAGCGGGGTATTGGTTATCGTCTTATTAAGTTCACTATGAATTCTAAATAACTCATAATTATAAAACTTATAGAAAAATCCTAAGTACATTTTTCCTTCATTTCATTCTGTATATAATAGATTTATTCTATTATTGCAAAACAAAAATATTTCAAAAACGTTTGATTTGCATTAAATTTGGGATTTATACTTCAAATTTTGTATGCAATCATAAACCTGGGGGAATTTTTGCCAAAGTGCGCACTGACTTTGTATACTCGACTCATCCTACTTGTAATGGAAAAAAAGTAATATGAGGGGCTGCAAGAGCAGTCGATGCAAGTCATAGAGTTATGCATAGAGTTGTATTTCATTGTTCTACTTGTATATAAAGAAAAACACGCACTGAATCGGATTTTAAATGAGCCGTGTCATGACAAAACCAACATAATGGGTTTGCGACCAGCATTGATCCAGACCAGCCTGCGCATCCGCGCAGTCTGATCAGGATCCATGCTGTTCGCTTACAAACCCTATAACAAGTAGAGTAACTGATAGCGAACAGCATGGATCCTGATCAGACTGCGCGGATGCGCAGGCTGGTCTGGATCCATGCTGGTCGCAAACCCATATGTTGGTTTTGTCTTCACGCGGCTAAAATTACGAATGTGTGTCATTGAAATGACTTTTTCGATGCACCTATCGCCTTGATAACGCTTCCATCTTGAGAAAAGATTTCAAATGAAATGGAACAGAAATATAAATATATATGCAGAATGAAAACTCTATAATATAATTTTGTTTTCACTATGAATGAACTTACAATGTGATAACAGAAACATTTTAAAGAATTTTCAATCGACCTTTTTGTCTAAGTAAGTTTTATTTATTATATTTCCTCAACGTGAAAAAGTTATAGTTATATGGGATAGGTGCATCTAAGTAACACATTTTGATGCCACATAGGAGAAATAATTTAAAAATGAAACGAAGTCAGAGATCTTGATTTTCTGTCAGAATATTAGCCACTTTCAGAGCATTTTTGTCATCATCGGCAGCCCCTAGAGTACATTTCTGCTTACAGCCGCAGCTTTTTCACTTCGACCGGGCAAGTTTTGGAGGCCTGTTACAATCTTAACAAAAGACGCATTTGGTTGATAGTTTGCATGATTTACCCTAAGTAATGATTGTGTATGTAAAATCCCTTTATTACATGCTTTTCGGTGGTTTATAGAAATATATCAGTAATATAAAACTGGTAATTTCACTGTTTGAAACAGTGAAATTACCACTTTGATAATTTCACTGTTTTGAATTTAAGCCCCTTACGTTGTTTCAGTGAAATACCAGCGTGCACAGTACTGGGTACCAACTTAATGACGTGATATCGTAAATGACGTCACGTTGTATTATTATTTGGCGCGCTTTTCATTCAGTATTAGGTTAAATGTCTATTTAAAACGTTTCTTTGCATGTAATAAAAAGAAAATTTGTTTAGTTTAGTGTAAGATTGAAATATATTTCACCTTGTGAACACCAAAAGTTCATATTTCACTCGTGGCTGCGCCACTCGTGAAATATTCCTTTTGGTGCTCACTCGGTGAAATATATTCCGATCTTACACTGAACTAAACAAATATCCTCTATTTATTTCGTTTATTTCAAACTTCAGATCTTTTAAAGAAAAAAATCACACATTGTTCCAAAACTGTCATTTTAACGCGCTCAAAACATTCTATGAAATCTGGGAACGAGTAAATTGCACGATACACGATTATTCCCATTCAATTTGATGGACTAAAAACACCTTTTCTAGCAGTAATAAACTATGGATTTTACTATAATGAATATATTGTTGCATTCATAAAGTTTTGTATATGAATGTTTCATTGGTGTGTTCGCCTCAATAGATTTGAATGAAATAAACATTAGTAATAATAATAATAATGTTTTATGTAAAAATTTGTGTTAAAAAGGCTATAATCCCATAACCAATTGTAAACCTTAACTTTGTATATTTAGCTTACATGTGGATGTATTTCTTGTTTAAGCATGTTTCGTTGTTTGATATATTCCTGATTTCTAAGAGATTTTCCCTACTTTAATACCACTCCGTCTTTGTGAAGAAAAAAAAAGAGTTACAGTGTCCCTTGTTAACTTGCGTCGAGGCTGAACTCTTCTGGGAAATATAAAGTCTCGAGATAGGAAAACGTGACTGGCAAAAATCCTAATTCTGCAGACATATTTCGAGTTTATCTTCTTATTAAAAAGATGAGATTTACGATAATTGTAGAAATGATTTCATAACTGTCACGAAATAAAGGCTTTAAAACTGATTGGCAGTCACTATATTGGGTTGAAGGGAGAAAAGATTAATAATATCGACCCCTCCATCTAAATACTTCTGATTTAGAGCACTGACATACGGTCACTCTGTATTCGGCATGGGATGAGCGCAGTGTCTTAAAGGAAATGCAATGTTTTACTTTGTGAGTTAAAATACTTCATTTTATTTTCAAAAAAATCTGAGCAATTCATTCGCCTATGCAAAAATCGGTTAAGATAACTTTCATTCAGCTTTAATGAAAGAAAACTCCATAAATCTTCTAGATGGTATTGATAAAACATTCATAGTCCCCATCACGTCATATAATCAACTACTTATGAATGCAGGCTGAAAGAAAAAAAAACTAGAATGTACGAAGTAAGTTGAAATTAAGTAAAATTATGGCAAAAGTGTAAAACAGTGTCGTTATTAAAATTTGGTAAGAAATGACATCATCTTCCATAACGCATTTATTAGAACCCTTCATTCAGTATTCATTCTAAAAATAATGCAGGCAATTTTCACTGTGATTAGAAAAGAAATAATTTATTGCTCCTTCAAAGCACCATACATGGTTGTCATTTTGATGTATCAAGAATTCTCGCACTGGTCAGTGTTTCAACAGTTTTATTGATGAATTATTTTACATTAAACTTAATATATATGTTCGTACGTTACTATCATTAAACCATTTGTTACTATAATTAAAATGTTGTTATGTTTCTAGCCTTTTTAATGTAAGTGGACGACACTTGCCACTCACCGCTGTGGGTTGGAATACTGCCAGGACTTTGAACTCTTTCATGTGAGAAAACTATCCAGCTAGCTTACAGAACGTCAGTCGTTCTACTCAGGTATCTGTTCGTGTGCGAAATAATCCATGAAGGGGCACTTGAGAACGTCCTTCACCAGTTATGCTGGAAAGTTGCCATATGACCTCTAGTGTGTTGGTGCGACATAAAACCAAACACAACCAACAGTTTCGCTTTTTCTACTTTAATAAATCTCTATTTATGTGACATCATCTTGGAAAATCGTCAGGTGCCATTGAATATCTGCTATATTGGTTGGGGCCGTTCGTATATTCGTATAACATTGTTCGAAATTATAGCCTCCAAGTGTAGGTTAGAGTGCATATTGGGTGTTCTTCGTAAATAAGAAAGCTAAAAAGGAACAGAGCTTGCGAAGCGCCTGTAGCTTTCTTATTTACGAAGAACATCCAATATGCACTCTAACCGGCTAAGTGCTCCGCCCACTTGCGTTTTATAATATAAAACGTCCAGTTTATATAAAATCTGTTCTATTAAGTTTTGTAACCTGAAAATTTGAAAAAACCTCGTCGATGATTGGCTTAAAAAAATTGGCAGGCACTAAACTTTTGTAGAATTTAATATGTATATAGAAAGCCGAAACTTTCAATGATCCATCTCGTAAAATTAAATTACAATTTGTTGGGTGTTTTGTTTATATGTTAATTGTTTGTTAAAGTTTCGGCTGAAGATATGCGAAGAAAGCATTGAAAGCGCTATCGAAAATTCACCTTAAACATTATTATGTTATCTATTTCTACACTGCACAAGGAACATTTATCACGTTTTAATATTATATGTTATTTTGGTTTTGGAGTGATATATGTGGATATATTACCTGTTAAGATTTTATATCACCCGAGCCGTTAGGCGAGGGTGATATTTTATCTTGGCAGGTAATATATCCACATATATCACTCCAAAACCAAAATAATAATTTTATTACCCTTCACCTGTCGAGTTTAGGCGATTTTTTATATAATCATTGCTGTTTCAAATGAAACGTCGAAATAAGATTCCCTTTAGGATACCTCTTCGTCACAACATGACGTCACATAAATACATGACGTATTTTTCCCGTACCTTACAAAAGTAAACAAGAGAAAAGGAGTAGTCTATTGAACGCACTTTTTTGTAATTAATATCAAGCTTTCACAAGGTCATATTTGTTTTCGATACTGATGGTTATATGTATCATAACTCTTCTTTGGTAAAAATATATCATTTGACAGTTAAAAAGTGCTTTTAAATCGGAATTTACACCGCGTAAAATCGAACCGTACGCGCATCATCTCCGCGCATGTTGTTTACAACGTTGGGTACCAAACGGGGAAATTTAATGTGTATATTACCCGTCTGGCTCGGTTATATCAATTTCTTTCGGGTGATCAATATCCAATCAAAAAGGCGGAAAAAATCTGGAAGGGTAATAAATATATATATTAAAACGTGATAAATGTTCCTTGTGAAGTATATATATACAAACAATGGATTAAATCTTAGTTGCATATTATGATTATCAAACCATGTAATAGTTTCAAGGTATTGTGTGGCAATAATGTATACTAACTTTTCGTTAGAATTTCTTGTTGAAAATAATTCTCAAAAATTCAATAATAATGCATATGTTATCTAGAGAGTGTAAGTTTCGAATGTCTAAAAATAATATTATATAGCACAGAGTACTAAAAAACATGTTGTGTGCCATGAATATTAATCTAAATCAGTGGCAGTCAAACTATTTGACTCACTATATTTTTTATTTGAAAGTTTTACTATTTGAAAGTTTTACCCCTATTTTATCAAAAAATCGAGTGTTTAACTTATCATAAGCTTATTTATAAAATCCGGCATCGGCATGGATATAATACCAATATTTAATATAATACGTCAACGTTGGATACTTGAAACTAATCTCCGTACTGTTATGATTAATTATAATCATGGTAAGATATATTGTTCAAAGCAATTATATTGATGATACTCAGTCTTTATTAAGATAGAATACCGCTTCTTTCGCTCCATAGAATATTTACGATTTTAGTGAATGTTACAGCTGTTTGGAGTAGAGGCTATTACAAAGTTTCCATGTATATAAATATGTAATTTAATTTTACGAGATGGATCAGGAAGTTTACATTACATATAGACAATAAAGTTCTCTCCAAGGTATAATCTCGGCGTTAATTATATACAACTCTACTACAGTTACATACAAATTAGGCAAGAAATCACAGCCCATCTGATTTGATGAGAATCATTTCGCGCAGTTACGAGAAACAAGGCACCTGTTATTCTAATATTTGTTCATTGATCAACTTAAACTAGATGTTGCCTTTGTATAGCAATCATTTCTACACCAAAATATCTAGGAAAGGAATCAATTTGTAAAATAATAAGCTTACTCTCTTGAACATTGCCAGTACATTGAATTAAGCTAATTTGAGGTATTTTCGCTATCTATAGTGTATTATAAATAAATAAATAAATAAAAATAGAGGATGTAGTGGGGTCAATACTAAATGTATTGAAGGAGTTGAATAAAATTATATTATGCGAGCCTCTGAATTCACGAATATAATATTTTATCTATCACTTACCCAAAATAAAGGCTGTTTTATTGACGCACCTATAGTGTAACTCTTAACATTTAGCGCGTCTTTACCACTGTATTTGTATCACGTCAAGATATGCAAGGTCGTTGATTACTATTTTTACGGAGTCGCAAATTTGGCACGGAAGCAGAAGACAGCAATGTCGAAAGTTTGTTTTCATTGAACAAATTATATCCCTGTCTTGTGTAAGCTTTATAATTTAGAATAGAAGAAAACTGATTTTACGAGTCAAAGTTTTTATTTTATGTAAGTTATGGGTACGTGTTGATAAGCTTTGAAAACTAAAATCTTGAGGTTATAAAAAATCCTATGCAAGATTGCCGAGTGGAAATAGTTAATTTAGTTTGAGTATTATCTCGACTGAATTTGTGATTAAAATCAAAAATGATTTAATAAAAGCAATGTTTTTCCTACGTAATAACTTTTAATTTCTACAGGGGCTCGTGATCACGCACATGATGGAAGAAGCACGATATTCTCGTTTCTAACGAGATTTACTTATATTCTTCCATGATTACTGTATTTAAGCTTCAATAAAAGAAAATACGCTGTTAAAGTGAATTCCCATAGTAGTGTCTAATGAATTTATTAATGTTTGAAGACACGATTGCCTTCCTGTACGGAAAAAGAAGTCCGGCACCATGAAGGTGTTGTAAAAGTCCTATCGGTAAACACTCATTGCTCTCGAAGGAAATCATGTTTTCTCATACGCGAATCTGATTTAAATCTCGGACAATGTTTATGACATTTTAACATTGTAGTTTTTGTTACAAATCGGTTTCTCTTAGCAATTTATTTCGAGTTTTCTTTTCTTTATAATCAATTAACTTTTTAAATCAAATTTTACGTATTTATTGAGTGTTCAGTATTTTACTTTATCACACAACCGTGCCGATTTTGCGACTCCGTAAATATGGTATTGCACGGCCGTGCATATATTTTGACAAACATAGTATAAAGACGCGCTAAATGTAAGCGTTATACTAAAGGCGCGTCAATGAAAAATGACTCTTATTTCACTTTAAACGGTCTTATTTTGGATATGTGATAAATTGAATATTAAATTCGTTTAAGTTCATTACTGAATTTATTACACTCGTTGAATAAAATAATATTATGCTCGCCAGAGGCTCGCATAAAATAATTTTATTCAACTCGTGCAATAAATTTAGTATTGAACTTAAACTCATTCAATATCCTCTATTTATATGTACAAGTGATTTTACAGTTTGTCAGAAGCTGTTCAATTTTAAGTATTTTAAATTTAAAAGAATACGCTTAGGCTCTTTCGAGCTAAACGTATTTCAATACAGTGTTCTTACTTTAGATAAGATTAGGAAAGTATGATATTTGAGGAATAAATCAACTAACGTTAATAAAAACACGTGGTGTCAAATAAATTACAAATCATGCACTTGCGTTATGCTTTAATCCCTTGGGGTGTCGGTGGCACTTAAGTGTCGATTGCGTTTTCTAGCTAAGGGTCTTCTCGTTAACAAACTTAATCAAACCGAATATAATAACCAACATAATTAATAAAATAACCCAGCATATTTATTATCTTCTTTAAAAGTACCACTTTGATTTTTGTGACTGTTCACAAGGTGATTCTTTGAGGTCTCCAATATCGTTGCTGTTGGCATCTTCATTTGTTATTACGTATTCGACGTTGTTTGTATCTCTTTTTTCTTTTTCTTTTTTTTTCAGAATCAAACTCACATATAAAAGTGTCACAATTTTCTTCTTGGTCATCATTTTATATACCACATATCGTCTATGTATCACACACTGACACACATGTTCATTGTGATTAAACCGTGGAGAAAATATGTTCGAACCCCACGAGTTATCGGGCTCATCAGTTCCTAGGCCACGAAGCTCTCTGATTGAAACTCGCTGCTCAGACTTGTTCTTTAAAATCGATCGAAATCTGATGTACTGAAACAACTTTATGAGTTTGCATTCGCCAGCGAAAAACGGTAAATTCTATACAGTAAACATCTAACTGTTGCAGAAAGATGAAATAGTATTAAAATTACGTACACCACTGGGGTCTATAAAACATCACATTCATAATAGCATGTGATTTATTTTCTACCCTACAGCGCAATTTGTCGTTTCTAGAACTAAAATATGATTTAATAATTTTCTCTACAATAAAATATTCAGACAAATACGTATAAGTGTTCAATTTATAAATGGCCTTATAATTAAAAAGGAGAAAGAGTAACAAATTTGTATTTAAATATTAAATGGATATAAATATAAAAGTATCATTAAAAATCATCGAGTAACCGATAATATTGAAGTTTGAAACTTAAATAACGTAAATAAAAGACCAGGCTGTTACTAGGTTTTACGTCAATTGTAAAATGAGGTTGAATTCTTTCAGAAATGTTGGAGGCCTTGTGCACCTTTACGTACATTTGTACATATAGAAACGAACAAAAGGACCAAAATAACCCCAAAAATGATCAGACAGTATGCACCAGGACACAAAAGTTCTGTGATATTTTGGTTGAAAAAAAATAATATAGGAAAAGTTACACGCATAAAAAAGTATTTGTTTCTTTGCTATATTGTTATTACATATCATATTAAAAGTAACATCAAAGGACTGTAAATTTGCTGAAAGAAATTCATTTATACAAAATTAAGGAGTTGTACAGTTCAAAGAGCATTTCTATTTATCTATATATTGGAACAAACAAAGGGCCATAATTCTGCCAAAAAATTTAAATCACAAAACCCTGACATTATGCACCGCAGCACATGGTCACGATTGTTCTGTGATATAAGTGTTTAGATATGTTGGTTTAAATCCCTTTAGAACAGTCAGAAAAGATGCATACAGAAGATTCAATTCCTCTTTAAACACAAATATACGTGGAAAACTAATAAGAAATGTAGGAGTCGTTAAACACAGAAGTGTATTTGTCTATATAATACATATATAGGCGGAAGACCAGAGGCCAATATTCTGTAAAAAGTTATCAAATCACAAAAAAATCTCACAATTTTGCGACAGGGCACAGTAAGTGACAAAAGATTTTTGAAAGTCTGGTTGAAATATTTTGAGAAATGTATAAGAGGCACACTGAAGATTAATTATTTCTCGATATATTTATTATACGTGCGGAATGGCATTTCTCTGTAAATAAAAATAGTCAATTCAAAAATATTCGGCAATAATATGACCTACGGAACTTAGTGACCATAGTTCACTTTATTAAACATCCTTTCAGAGATTGTTTTCTTCTAAATTGTTTACGCACGCCCGCGCTCCCGCCCTTCTAGCCGTCCGCAGAATTTTTATTAAAAAAGTGAAATCCAAATAAAAAATATCAATAAGCTTTTATAGTGCTTATTATGGTATTTGACTTTTTAATACCGGGGGAATTAGCGAAGTCATAGTAGATGAATGGAAGGTAGTTACCAATTGGATATATTCATATATCATATATCAGCCAAAATAGGTAATAATTCACACCAGCTCTTCTTTAGAACTAATGGATTTTCGTTATGTGTTCAAGTTATTTTAAAGCTTTTAATTCAAACTTGATGAAAGTCTTTATAAAAAAACGACTTGGCGGCTCGGAATTGTCTTAAATGTCTATCGTAATCAAGTAAAATAATGCTAGAATTAACAAAAACTTATTTATTATTAAAATACTTTTTAATCTTTCAAAAAGAGTTTAGAAAAATTAACTCAAGTGTGACTATAAATCAAACACCAATATTGTATAATATCACAAATAAATCAAACTCCGGTAATAAATAATAGATAGAATTGTCACGATACGTTGCGCCGTGAAATCACGCATCTCTTGTAATCGATATATAAATGACATTAATGCTTTTATTGAAATATCTAAATGATTGGTTTTACAGTATCTCGCAACATATTCAGTTTAAACGAGATTTTATAACGCTTTGCTTAACTAACAGTTCTGTTCCGTCTTTATCTCAAATTTTTTCCAGCACTACAAAAAAATATGTAATGTTATAGCACAAACAAATTTAGAACTACGGTTCTTCAGGTGCCGTTACTAGTGACATTGAAATATTACTAATGTCTTTGGACATGTAATTTACTGTACATGTCTCTAGAGAAGCTGGAGAAAAAAATCAAGAAATTCAACTTTGAGAAAAATATACTAAAATTTAAAGAAAAGTAAAAATATTCACAATTCAAGTAATGATTGGCATGTTTTTGCAATGAATGACTGATTTTGCAGTATCACTACATTTCTACTTCGCAACTAACGCAGTAAGGGCTATTTTTGTTTATTTTGACCTGTATTTGGTAATTTACGTGCATTGAAAGTGCCGGTTACAATATCTAAATTACTTTCTTTTTTTAATGTAGTAATTTTTTTTGTCTTTGTGAATATAAGTCAAGCCTGGTATTTTTATACCTAGGTTTTTTTCACGCGTGCCGTACGTATATGTCCCGATCAAATTCATTCTATAATACAAATAAAATGATTTCAGTATGGTTGTTATTCTTATTTTATATGCTTAATTGTGGGCTTTATTTCGTGATGTAGATAAACATTTCATTTATAGATAACTTTGACAAATAGCTATGTTTCCGCTGAGATTCTGATATAGGCGGCAGGATATTTCTCGCTGGTAAATTTACTACATAAATGATCATAATAAAACTTTCAAGAAGGGCTTTTTAAAGTTAAGAAAAAAATATTTACATAACCGATCTATGTGATGAAACACATATTGAAATTGAATCCAGTCATTAGTTTAAAATCAAGCATTCACTCACCCCTCATCACGAAACATGTCAATAGCTTTTACTATATGACCAGATTGTATTCAACACTAAACCTAATTTTGGACAATAATGTCAAATTTGAAGAAGGGAGCTGATGATATCTTGTGATCAAGCAAGTCACGTAAAAAGTACTTTGTTTTAAATTGAACGCTCGACACAGTCATCCATTGTTTTGTGTTGCAATATTGCAGTTGTGATCATCATACATACGACCCCTCATCAATTTCAACTGAACGGAAGTGTTTAACAAAGCAAGAAATCACACTTTGTAAATATAAGGAGCTGAACTGAAAGAGTACAAACGTGGGATCGAGTCTCACTAGGTGTTTCCAGTAAAACGTTAAAATATCAAGAAAGAGAAAAAAAAAACACTAAAGGCTGCGAAATATGTGTCATAACGTGTTCGCAACAACAAATAGGATTGTTTTTTAAGGTTACGAGTTCGGTCCTTTTGTTCTGTCTGAAAATGGCTTGGAAACCTGTAATAAATAATTTCTACTTTACCATAAATGAGCCGCGTCACGACAAAACCAACATAATGGGTTTGCGATCAGCATGGATCCAGACCAGCCTGCGCATCCACGCAGTCTGATCTGGATCCATGCTGTTCGCTATCAGTTTCTTTACTTGTTATAGGGTCAACGCAAATAAGCCGAATGCCTGTGATTTAGTGTCTAAACAAATTTGCAAACGCTGTTTTAAATTGTTTCGTATTCAATGGACAATAATATGGGATTAATTTTCCATTTGTTGATTTCGATGGGTATTCATCATCGAAGTCTGCGAGATATTATGTAAATGGTGGTTAAAATTAGTAAATAAAGCTATTAGAGTAATACAATCCTTAAGAACACACTTGGCTTTCCGTAAAAGGTATTCCGTAAAATTTTTTTCCAAGAACATAGAGTAACGCCAGTTTCTTTTCTTAAATAAAATAAATGTGCAGCTTACAGTCATAATAATTATAAATGAATTAATTTTTTCTTAAAATATCCCATAAACTGTTTCCATTTTATCAAAAACAAAACAATATTGAGTGAATAAAACCATCAAATTTGTTTAATATATAATCATTCGGTAACACTAAAGCCAGTTTTAACCCGAGATTCACAATAGAAGTGAAAATAAATTTAGCTAATATAGTAAATAAATGCATGAATGACACTAAGATATTATTATGATATGGTGTAATGTCATTTGGCTATTCATCTAAAAACTTAGAAGGGCATTATATGCCACTTTAACAAAGGGCAATTACTCAAAATCCATTTGTGGATTTTGTGATCCTAATACCTCTATGAACTCCCCTTTGGATTTCGAAAACATTGGACAAAATGTTTCTAAGATACGAGTCTTAACGGAAACTCCATTTTAATGTCCCCTTTTAATTCAGGAGGGGACTAATAGATAAGCGACTCTGGAGGGACAATGTGACATTCATTGTAGCCCTTCTTCTACATAGCCTGACCATGCCTACATAACATAGGTCGATTTCTACAAGCAAAGCTGTCGTCGTAGTATGATACAACCTTCCAGTGTTGGTGTGAATTGAAACTCTATTTGTCAAATTACTTTTGGTGAAGGAGACTTTTTAAATATTTCACAAATATGCTTTTAGAGAATGCAACTCTGCCCTGCAAGACAAAATCAGCCCTTTGCTAATGAGTGGCAACTTTCTTGCAAATTTGGTTAAACTAAACTAGAAATATGTCATGGACACTTATGCCCTAATTTCATTTGTTAAAAATCAAATGATATTTATACATAAAATAGTAATAAAGGTTTTTTTAACTAACAAAGTTCACAAACCAATGACTGTTGAATTTGCTTTTTTTCGTGACTGGGGGAGGGAACAACATAACATAAGTTGATTTTTTACGATATTCTGAATTTGTTCATACAAACAAGATCATCATTATGTAAGTGATTGTCTTGTCTTCAACACATTCCCTTCAGTATTTTTTAGAAACCAACTTGCACACAAAAACTTAACCAAAATGTGAAGGCAACACTGATGCGACACCTGGTGAGTCATCAGCCCTCCCTATTAAAATAGTGAAGCTTAAAAAGAAAATTAAAAAAAGAAAACGTTTGTTACCAGATAAAAGAAAAACATATAAAGTATTCATTCTGCAGATTTTAATCCACGAATTGTCAGGTCATACACAACTTCCTCTACTTTCTTCAGGTCATATTTCAGACCATCAAATCTTTTTCTCAGTGAATCATTTTTAAGGTTGAGTAGTCTAAAACCGGAGTCCAGCTCTCCCACAAACTTGGCAATTCTCATTGGTCTACCGTAGTCACCAGCTGTCACCGAATTCACTGTCAGTCTTGAGTGTAATAACTCAAAGGTAAAGTTACACAAGTATGAATACCTGTATATATATGTACATGTATAGTTGATAATACATTGTGTAAATCAATCATTATTTGAAGTGTAATAATCCTTTATCAAATTTTAATATATATATTTTTTATTTGTCCATTTTTATTTGTACCATGACTTATAGTTACAAGAAATAGTGTTCAAATATAGAAAGTGTAGTAGTGCCTTTAGTTAAATAGACACATGTTAGTTCATAAGTATAACAGGGATTTTTCTCACTTTATTGGGAAGAGGCCTTAGCCTCATGATTTTAGGAAAAATTATCGCTACAATTGCTAATTTGAGAAGAAAAAAAAGCAGGTTTAATTTCAGATTTTTAAGAAAAATGCATGATTTAAAAAAATGTTATTGGGAAGAGGCCATTTATCGAAATCTATTGTATAAGAGGTCATTTTTCTTCTGTTTTTATAATCATTTCAATGCCCTTATTGTTATGCCGATATTTTTTACATGAAAGTTTTATTTATTTTTTTTTTTTTTTTTATAATTTCATGAATGTTTTTGCTGTTTTTTTCTGTTAGTATATTTTATATATTAATGGCATTTATTTCAAAAGGAGTATGTGATTTAAAAATGAGTATGTGATATTTGTTTTGTACATAAATATATAAACATATAAGCAAAATAGATATAAAATATAACTAGGAATGTTCCCAGAACACACTGATGCACCTCACAGATGACACATACCTCGATGTTCAATCAATTTTGAAATAATTAATGGTATTTGAAGTAATTTTTTTCATATTTTCAATATATTTACATTATTAAATATTCATTATATGTAAACATATACCACAACAACCCCATCTAGTAATCATCTACATCTATATGAAAACATT
The DNA here is from genome assembly GCF_026571515.1 of Ruditapes philippinarum. Lineage (NCBI taxonomy): Eukaryota > Metazoa > Mollusca > Bivalvia > Venerida > Veneridae > Ruditapes > Ruditapes philippinarum. The sequence goes on along the minus strand of NW_026855647.1, from coordinate 20,552 downwards.
TCTGTCTGTCAGTTTTTACTGAAATTATACAAATCTCATCATTTTTACTATATATGAGCTAAACTCATCAATATCCTTATATGATTTAGGATGCTTAATAAATTGTTAATTTAAATTGCAAATTTATGTCAATTTCTATGGTAAATAATTCAATGATTCAGCATTCAACAAAATTAATTTAGCATGGCCTAACAGTGAAAAATCTTTTGTAAAAAGTGTTAAAAGGTAGCACAAGAATACTCATTTCTTAATTGTATTTGAACTAGTTTATTTTTAATGTTAGTTAGGAATCAGCATGCTGAACCTATGTATATGACTGTCATATAAACTGACTGATAGTTATTACATTATTCTTTGGTAAAAGAATAATGCAAAATTTCCAAATTATAAATTGTGCACATGCGTAGTTTGAATCAATGTATTGGTGGACAAGTAACAAATTATTTCCAGCCAATTAGTCACTCAATATTTCCTTCCAGTCAAAGAATTTAAATTTAGAAATTTAATGTTTATAATAATTATAAAACTAGACCTTGTTTCACCAATCTCCTGTTACACACAGGTAAAATATGATACCTCTTACAGTGAGCAGTCATATGTTTACCCTAGTACTGGTACCTATAAGGGTTCTATTTATCAGTGTAATAGTATAGTACAGTATACATTATTTTAAACAAAGTGTTAAATGCAAATATAGTCGGACAGATGATATATAAGAAGAACATAAATTGTGAAAATGTTTTTTCTTGTTGTTTTTTTTTACCTCCAATCACTTGTGCCACCGTTTCCCTGGTAACCAAAGTTTTCGACTGTTAATATGTTAAATAGGCCGACAAGAAAGCTAGCCTCTGTATCACAAACCTTGATCATTATACCTGAAAATAATTATAAATTTCCTATTAGATTTTCTATTATTTGTATACAAGTGTACAGGTGAGCAAGACCAAAATCAATTAAAAAAGAATGAAACAAGAGCCGTCACTGGAGACAGCGAAGCTCGACTAATAAAATACTGGACAGTGTAAAGAAGACAAAACTATGAAAGAAAAATCAGTTATGTATAATTATTATGTATTACGTTATTGTAGATAAATAACATTTGTTAACATCAATTCTAAGTTCAAGGGGGAATAATTTTCGAAATAGTCATACTAGAGTTATGAACCTTGTCACACAGCATTTGTGTAAAGATAAAAAATATATATTTGAAGTTTGAAGATGATCCCTTAAGTAATAAAAAAGTTATAATATTTCTTAAAGAGAATCCTAAGTTCAAAGAGAGATAAATCTGAAAATATTGCTTCAAAAGCTATGAACCTTGTCACATAAGATGTAATTGATGATAAGGAGTAGGAATTGAATTTAGAGGTAGATACCTTTAAAACTAAAGAAGTAATAGTAAAAAATAACATTTTTCAAGTAAAAAAAGTTAATGGTGAGATTATTCTGAAACTATTGGTGCTAGATTTATTAACCTTGTCACATAAGATGGGGTTAGTGATAAGAAACAAATATTTGAAGTATGAAGTTGATCCCTTTAGCAATAAAGAAGTAACAGTAAAAATAGTATGAGGTTGATCCCTTAAAAAAATAAATAAGTTACAGTGAAAATATTATTTCTTAAGGAAAATTTTAAGTTCAATGTAAGATAAATCTGAAAATATTGGTGCTAGAGTTATGAACCTTGTCACATTAGATGTGGCTAAAAATAAGAAACATATATTTGAAGTATGACGTTGATCCCTTAAGAAATAAATAAGTAACAGTAAAAAATAGTATTTTTAAGGAAAATATTATGTTTAAGGGGAGATCAATCTGAAAATATTGGTGCTAGAGTTATGAACCTTGTCAAATAAGATGTGGTTGATGAAGTTGACCCATAAGAAATAAAGAAGTAACAGTAAAAAAGTATTTTTAAGGAAAATTCTAAGTTCAAGGGGAGATAAATATGAAAATATTGGTGCTAGAGTTATGAACCTTGTCACATAAGATGTGATTGATGATAAGGAATATATCTTTGAAGTTTGAAGTTGATACCTTAAGAAATAAAAAAGGTATAGTGAAAAATATTTTACTGCACCAAAACTTCAAAATGAAATCTGGGCGCGGACGCGGACGCTGGGGGAGTAGAACAGCTCTCCTTATACTTTTAAGTCGAGCTAAAAACAGTCAAATATCTTACAGGCTGTTAAATAAATTAATTAGTATGTGACTGAATAATGACAATGATAAGTGAAATGAAGACAGAAGGGATAAAAAAATATATCGCTGAATGTAGAGGCAAAGACAAGATTACCTCTAGACAATAACTTCAATAAATCTTTTCTATTATTTGGATTACTTAAATTTGTTTGCCAGTATAAAATAGTTATATGTTGGATAAAATGCATTAAGTACCTGTCATACTGATTTGTTGGTATTTTCGGGCCAAGAGCATCCATATTTTGTTTAATAGTTTCAAACATAGGAACACACCTCTCACAAATACTTGATACCGAAATTAAAATTGTATTGATAACTCTTCTATATGTTTGTTGATGATGCTGAATGTACACTAATTGTTTTTATAAGTCTGTCATTTCTTTTTTAATAAACTTGTAACACAGTATAAGTCATGTAGCAACTTTCCAGTTTATGTGATGGGGAAAACCTTAGGGGCCTTTCCAATTATAAGCATTAATTCAGGCACAAACAGGCACCTGTTAGTTAGCCTGTCAATAATTAGTTAAGTTGTTAGTATATGTCTGTCAGTTGTTTGTGCATGTGAGTAAAATGTTGAAATATGCCTTCAAATGTTTGGCACAGTCTATCTGTTGCCTCTGCTTTAATTTGTTAGTGATGTAAGTAAAGTCAGTTGTTGATATAGACCGGTTAATGTCTGGTTTTAATCTGACAATGTAGTGATTCGGGACTTGGGGATCTGTTTTTATGATATCAGGAATATACTCGCTTGTTAAATACATCATGGTGCCGCCCTCGCCCTCCTTACACACTTTCAGATACTGGTACCCTTTTGCCAATCTGTTTAGTACCAGTCCATTTTGCAAAGAAAAAAATATTCTAGCGGCCATGATTTCTATATGAAGGGGATAAATTCGCAGCTTTTTACATGTACATTTACATCCTAGTACAAACATGTATATAAGTTTCGAAAACATCCATCAATAACTCGCGAGAGTACCATCCACAAGATTTCACACGGGCAGACAGATTAGCCAACAAATGGACAAGCTGACTTCAGTAAAACCCCTACAAATCAGAGATAAAAATATAATGAATAACAGTTAAATGATCTATTATATTGCATTGTAATACCTTTACGGTGTCATCATTTTAAACTATTAATGAGAAGCTTATTATTTAATGTAATTCTTACAACAGAGAGATGTTTAAGACAAAAAGACTTTAATATTATCATCAGGTGGCCATAAGGTGGCCTAGACTTCTGTTGCTGATAGTGACATTTTGTTCATAAAATTGTCATAAAAGAAAAATAAACAAAAAATATTTGAATTAATTTTAGATAATATAGATAAATACGGAATCCCTAAAGAAAGCCCAACACGGCAAAATTGAAAATGTTGCAGGCTCGGTTTGATTGAGCCTGTTCATGGACGGTACTGGAAAGTGCAAACCTCAAATAAAGAAGAAAGAAGAGAAAGAAAGGGAATGTGTTTTAGATCCAAAGCAACCTCCTCTTACACTTGGTTGGTTTGTGTTTTAGCCTGTTATTTTTGCCCTTGTATTTGACAAATTTCAGCATGTTTCAATACTTTCATAAATTGTAGCAATTTAATGTTGTTTTTATATATCCATATTGAAACTATGTCAGCAGTTACACTTTTTTTTCTGAAACTTTTGTGCTTTTTGCATGATTAAGCATGACAATTTTAGGCTATATCTAACATTTTTTTACAAAACAGAAGACATTTATGTAATAGGTAGGCGATAATCAGAAACAATTAACTATTTAAACAGCTCAGAAAGGAGCGACATAGGATCAAATTCATTGGACAAAAAATAGAGCAAAGACCAATTTCCTTTGAAGTACATATATTTATAAAACTCATATTTATAAACAAACTTGATTTTACGAAACAGCTCAGAAGTTTGGTTTAGTAGATGCCCCTGAACAACTTCTCACTGAGACAGACTGGAAGAAAGCTAAAGAAAAATTTAACAAGAGAGATGATTCCAAAATGCCAAGTGTTATATGTAAGGAACACTTTGGCACGCAAGAACAGGTAAATAAAACTGGTCTGTACAATTGTTTGTTCAGATATGTACAATGTATGTGTAGTTTCCAGGATTCAATGTGTCACCTTAGTGCTGTAAAGGAATAAGTTTTTCTAAATTTAATAGGAGTAAATCAGTTATTGCACTTAGTTTTGTTAGTTAGTACAAACAACGAAAAGAGTAGTGACAGTAGTGTATTGTTTGGTTATCCAGGCTAGTGATCAACAAACATGCAGTCAGAGATTTGCTGTCAGATAACTGCTTATTAAATTAGTCTTTAAAATTTGAGAATTATTTATGTAATAAGAATATTAGTCTGAGGATAGAAACCAGCATCTGTGAAATTCAGAACAGACAGCGATTAATTATCTGATAGTTCATGATTTAAAATCTTTGTTAGCATACTCTAATTGGAAAATAGATATCAATTTTCAGTGCATTGTTGTAGAATAATGAAGGAATGATATTACAAAGACTGATAGGTCTGACTTATAAATGACAAAGCGTAGAGGTAATTTTTCTAACATCATTGATGTTATAAATACGGTGGCTCAAATGTGACATGTGTGTGTTTTTATTTATCTCGTGGCCACGAGATACTATGCCGTGGCCACGAGTTACTAAGTCGTGGCCACGAGATGGCTATGTCGTGGCCACGAGATACTATGTCGTGGCCACGATTTACTAAGTCGTGGCCACGAGATAGCTAAGTCGTGGCCACGAGATACTATGTCGTGGCCACGAGTTACTAAGTCGTGGCCACGAGTTACTAGGTCGTGGCCACGAGATAGCTAAGTCGTGGCCACGAGATACTATGTCATGGCCACGAATTACTATGTCGTGGCCACGAGATACTATGTCGTGGCCACGAGATACTATGTCGTGGTTTCGAGTTACTAAGTCGTGGCCACGAGATAGCTAAGTCGTGGCCACGAGATACTAAGTCGTGGTCACGAGTTAATAAGTCGTGGCCACGAGTTACTAGGTCGTGGTCACGGGATAGCTAAGTCGTGGCCACGAGATACTATGTCGTGGCCACGAGTTACTATGTCGTGGCCACGAGATACTATGTCAAGGCCACGAGCTTCTATGTCGTGGCCTCGAGTTACAAAGTTGTGGCCACAAGATAGCTAAGTCGTGGCCACGAGATACTAAGTCGTTGCCACAATATACTATGTCGTGGCCACGAGTAACTTAGTTGTGGCCACAAGATAGCTTAGTCGTGACCACAAGATAGCTAAGTCGTTGCCATGAGATACTATGTCGTGGCCTAGAGTTACTATGTTGTGGCCACGAGATAGCTTAGTCGTAGCCACGCGATACTATGTCGATACTATGTTTACCCAACCAGGTAACTCGTGGCCTCGACATAGTATCTCGTGACCACGACTTAGCTGTCTCGTGGCCACGATTTAGTAACTCGTGGCCACGACTTAGTATCTCGTGGCCACGACATAGTATCTCGTGGCCACGAGATAAATAAAAACACACACATGTCACCTTTGTGCTACCGTATGAAATAAATACTAAGAAAACAATAATTAATGTTTTTGAAATTGTGGTACAAAACACTATATGTAAAGCATTAAATGAATAACAACTTGTCTCAAGAGCCATCGTGATAGTTGAGTGTTAAAGACTTAAAATATTCTATTGTATATATAAACCATATAAACAATATCATTCATTGTGCATCTTGGTAATACTGATCATATTTTTTATAAATAAGCGCATTAATACAATCATAAAAATCTGCTTTAGTTTTATGAATGTCAACATTTTCCTCCAGTCTTATATTTCTTAAATTCACTCTTGCTGTGCTCTTATAAAAATGTTTTATATTCTCTAACCACGTTTTTCCATACATTTCATACTTATGATGATTTTTTTATCTTTAAGGATATCCGTTTTATCTTGGGAAGCCGGTTTTTGAAGGGAACGTAGACTGAAATGACCAAACGCCAGAATAGCCAAAATCCTTGAATTACTTTGAAACGTCCTTTCCATGCAGATAAAGAACAACCGCTTCCTGAACAGAATAACAACACATTAAAGTATGGTAATTATCTACAGGCCGACAGTTACATGTCTCACTTTTCGTTTCGCTCTGGCTTCGTCATGACTGAATACACGAGTAACCGCCCAGACTCCCTTCTAGATTTGAAGACTATCCCCGTGAACCCAACAAGACATAACCCAACAGGAAATGACCCAACAAGAAATAACCCAGTGTCACCAAGTAAAAGGAACGAAAAGCAAATAATCACTGTGGATAGATATAAAGACTACTCGCAAACAATGAGTAGGGAACCGGAAGGATAATCCATCAAGAATTTACACAGCACAGCCAGAAACTTCACGCAGATGTATTTAAATGGAAATTACACAAATAAAACTCTTTACAATAACACCGGCAAGGTATTTAGGTGTCACGAGTGCGGGAAAACATTCAAGCGGTCGTCGAAACTGAACACGCACCTTTTGATTCACAGTGACACAAGGCCCTATCCCTATCGGTTTTGCGGGAAAAGATTTCACCACAAATCAGATATGAAGAAACATACATATATACATACTGGTAAGTATTTTTTAGGTTGTCAATCATTAAATAAAAGCAACGTCATTTTCCTAATATTTTACCTGTTATTAATACAAGATTCACAATAACGTCAGCTGTCCGACAAAAAAGTATAGTGACCTCCTGAGCGGATACTATTATGTTTTTATGGAACCGCTGAAATTAAGTTGTGTGGTGAATAGCCGCGCATTGACTGAAAGTATTTAGCATACTTAATATAAATCTTTGTTTTAAACATACACTTTGATTCCTTTACTCGTTGAACTTTTACCATTATATCTGAGTAAAGTAAGTTATGATTTAAGAAATAGGGCACGATTCTATGGATCTTATATAATTAAAGTGACCCCCAGTCCCAAACATTAACGTTTAATGTTTGCGAGCTGATTCTTAAATAACTTTTTTTCCAATTTTTACTTGGAAAGTATTTTTTATCATGAACTTTCTCATTTGTAACATGCCGCAATAAACAATGAATTCAATGAAACACTTATATATTAAAACTATATTATAAAAAATATACAATGCGGGCTTAGCTTAGCTTTAAAATACGTGTGACTTTACAGAGTGATGTTGCTAATTGGATTTTGATTTTTGATGTACAGGTGAGAATCAACATCGGTGTACAGTATGCGATAAAAGATTTAGTCAGTCCTTCAACCTGATCACTCATAGCCGCAAACACACAGGATATACACATTTCAACTGCGACAAGTGTGGCAGATCTTTTCAACGGAAACTTGAGCTAAGAAAACACCATGAGTCGGGAAGATGTTGAAAACTTCGTGAGTCGGGTAGATGCTGAAAATTAAAAAAAGAAAAAGAAAAAAAAACATAAAAAATGACATTGTGGAATCTTACTCAAATATACAATTTAAATAAAAGTATATAAACACTGGACAGAGCATGCATGTAAAAGTAAAGTAATGGCAAAGAGGCCAAGATCTATGATAGATAGTACGGTTACAGCAATTAATACTACGAACATATCCGCTTGTCTCTCATAACGAAGTCTATGACTTTACATCACGTTCTTTTTGTATTCCATAATATTCACACATAAGCCAAGCTTTTACCCGAACACTTATCCCTTTCACTTACTCTATTAACTCCTTCTGCTTTAGTCGTAGAGTTTTCTCAGCAGCAGCAGCAGCAGCAGCAGCAACAACAACAACAACAACAACAAAAAACAAAACAAAAACAACCACACACATTTGAATATTCCGTTTTTTTTCCTGATAGATAAAATGCTATTTTGTTGCAGATGTCGCACAAGTCACGTTAAATGGTCATGCTCGAGACATGTACCCAAGCTACAGGCGAAAATTAGCGCATAAAACAAAACAATCCAATATTCGGACACGGAATTAACATAATAATACAAACTTTTCAGACCCTAAGCCATTAAAATTCAGTCCCAATTTGTTTCACATGTAGCAAATCAGTGCAATACTAGTATCATCTAAAACAACAGACATATGTACGGTTTGGTCACTTTCTTAACATTTTAAATGTCTCATATCTCTTCAAAAAAATTGTATCCGTTTACATGTGTAAAAAAGAGGCAATTTTGGATCCAACAAAAACTTACATGAATTAGAATATACGAATACATTTCAATTTGAAAAACGAATATTCTTACCCGGCAATGTCAGTCATGAACAGATTGTAATTCAAATTAATAAGTTTCTAAACAGCTCCCTGGGAACAGTTTTAACATACTAGTGTTAAAGGAAGTTATATGCTATGTACTAAGTAGTTAAATTCATGAAAGATGTAAAATGATTACCTACGACATCTCAAAGACGTTTCAAAGATAATGTAATGGCGTATATTGCATTTTAGAACATTCATCTGAAGTCATGATCGCGTTGACATTTTGGAACCATTCGCTCTAATTTCAGAATCATGATTTATCCGCACTTTAGAATAACTGTATTAAATTTCTATAAAAGAAGAAATAAAACATTTGTTATTGCTCCACTCCCCCTGTTAATTTGGTATATGTTTAAACATAAGTATAAACTGTTTAGAAAACTATAAATCTTTTATGATCCGAAAAAGGCGGCAAACAGACGTATGATTAAGGTGTACTAAAAATGTCTGCAAGTAAAAGGAATAAATATATTTTATCATATTACAGACATACGTGTGGTGATAGAAGATATTAAAGTTCACTGTTTCCTGTATGTTTAAACATTACAAAATCCAATTGTCCAATCTTAATAGCTACATCCCCCTTAAAATGTATAAATGATTAATGCAGCACTAGTGTGAGAACAGGCTATTGAAAACGCGTTTTTGACGGCCTGTTTAAGATTGAGGTCGAGATTTAAAAGGTTTTCACCCTCTCCGTGATTTTTACGACAGGCGCGCGAAATTCCATTACAGTAATTCTTAATTTCTGTTCATGGTAATTTCAATCACTCCAGGGATAATCACTGTCCGAAAGCCGTTCCTCGATACGCAGTTTGAAGTGAGGACGTGTTCAGATTGCAATATTGTCTGTTGTAAAAAAAATACGGACAAATATTTAACAAAAATCAACTAAAACAGTTTCCTTGTAGTGTACAGACCATAAATAAAGTAAATACTGTTGTTATATATGCGAGTTGAATTAACAGATTCGTAAAGAAAATTGTACGCAAAAAGCAGTCATATTTTCTTCCTGATTTCATGTACTATGTTAAATGTTTCATAAACAATAAAATAATATGAATTTAAGTTCACTTACATTGTTTAAGGAACATCGGGTATTCATAGCATGATTGCATTTATGACGTCATATGCAGGATGAATTAAAACGTTGTATTGTTTGTGGTTACACATCTGCAGGTTTTCTATTTGTTTGTTATGTCTTCAGAGATCCCTACAGTACATATGTCAAACAGTAAGCCCGAATCAATTAGTGAGGCAGTATTTGAGTTGCATTCATGCATGGGTCCTGGAGTTGAGAATTTATGACGCAGCAAAAATACGTGAAATACGTGTCTGTAAATCAGACTTTTTGTCAAAATATATTCACTTCTCCGTTTAAGAATACAAAACAATAGAGCTTTAAACATTCATCAACGTTATTATCTAAGCATAACTCTACCACTTACAGCAAGAGTTACGACATGCTTAACAAAACATAATGTCCCGGCTTTCAAATTAATTGCCGCTGTTGTTAACTCACACGGAAAGTTATAATTGCCAAGTCATTTTTAGGTATAATCACCAAAATGTTCTGGGGAGGAAAGTAGGTTGTCAAAGACTTTTAGTACGGACCGTTACACCATCATACAGTAATAGAATGTTAGTACATGAATAATTTGCAAGTCTTTTCCCATAAATCTGTCTGCCTTATCAATATAACTCAGTGTCACCAAAGCCAGGCATGCTTTTGATTTTTGAAAACGTTAATCGATCTCGTGCTCCAAACACTGATTTACTGAATAACTTTCGTGCGTGTCTTTTTCCGTTCATATTGTCACGGTCATTAATTAAACATTCCGAGATTTTTTGTAGCTTTGCAAAATTACCAATTTCCTATTGATGGCTGCTATAGAAATTTTATTTTACAAAGGTTAAGTGTGTTTAATGGGTGGTTGGAGATATGATATAAGCGGCGGCAGATATTAATTATACATCAATTATTGACTATCCTAGATGATTTAAATCTCTAAAGTTTACTTCCTCTCTTTGATTTCAAAAATTAACGTAATTAGATGAGTACAAGTATTAGTTTTATAGTACAAAAAAATACAACATATGTTTTATAGTACAACAAAATACAACATGTGTGTGTGTATGTTTCTGTGTGTGTTCATGTGTGCATTTATGCGTTTTCTTTAATTTTAAATAAATAGATAGATAGATAGATAGATAGATAGATAGATAGATAGATAGATAGATAGATAAATAGATAGATAGATAGATAGATAGATAGATAGATAGATAGATAGATAGATAGATAAATAGATAGATAGATAGATAGATAGATAGATAGATAGATAGATAGATAAAAAGAAAAAAAAAACGTGTATTCATTCTTGTATTCATTCTGGGGTACGCACTTTCGTTCTATTAGTAAGTTTATCATATTTTATATGATGTGCATACAGAAAATTTGTGATCAGTTGTAAATAATTGATGAAGATTTTTTAAAAACATTTAGAAACATAGTTACTTCTCAAAGAAATTTGTAAAATATTAATGGAAAAAGCACGGCACTCTAGTCAGGTGACAAAATGAGGCCCCTCTGTTGCAACAATTATCAATGAGAAATAAAAAGACGAATGTGCATATTTATTTATTATTATAATAAACACCACAACGTTTTTCATATAAATATTATATACACAGTACATTCATTTTTTATAATTATTATTAAATACAAAAGAATAAAAGGAATCAAAAAGAAAAGAACAACAAACAAACAACACAATAAAAAATAATCTAAATAATAACCAAACAGAAGGAAAAAGATTAAAAAAAAGAAGAAGAAGAAATCACTATACAAAGAATCCGATATCCTGAAATAACTTGAAATAAGCATATAGCAGGAAAAAAACGAGTACTTGAAACATAGTAAGGATTATTAATGAAAATAGTAGCTAGATATAGAAAAGTTCCGTCATTAAGTTAATAGTTTGCTAAAGCTTTTAGTAAATATTTAAGAGATAGTTGGAGGCATAAAGGACAGTTTAAAATAAGATTGGGATAAGCTTCCTTACAATATATTACACGTTATCAGTTATTTACATGTGCTGAACTTTAGTACAGAAAATGAACATATTTACATTCTAATGATCTTTATAGTGTCAAACAGATAAATGTGTTTTTAACGATTTCCAAATGAAAAGACAAGAAAAAAACCCTGCTAGACGACCTTGTGATACTAGAAAAAAGTCCCAACACTGACAAACGTCACCGTACGTCATTGGTTTGTTCCTTGACACAGCAAGAGTTACCGAATCGTTCTGATATCGTATTGTATGGCTGGGCCCTAATATCTAAGAGCATGACTGGGCCGTATATTTGAGTGCACGGGCTTGGCCTGTACATATAAGTGCACGACAGGACCTGTATATCTAAGAGCATGACTTGGTCGTATATTTGAGTGCACGGACTTGACCTGTATATCTAAGTGCACGACTGGGCCTGTACATCTAAGAGCATAGCTGGGTCTGTATATCTCAGTGCACGTGCTTAGCCTGTAAATCTAAGTGCACGACTGGGCCTGTATTTCTAAGAACATGACTGGGCTTATATATCTAAGAACATTACTGGGTCTGTATATTTATGTGCATGACTGGGCCTGTATATCTTACTGCATGCCTGCGCATGTATATCAAAGTACATGCCTGGGCCTGTATATCTTAGTGCATGGCTTTGTGCGTGGCTGGGCATGCATATGTAACTGCATGGCTGGTCATATATATGTAACTGCATGGCTGGTCATATATATGTTGCATGGCTGGGCATGCATATGTCACTGCATGGCTGGGCATGTATATGTAACTGCATGGCTGGGCATGCATATGTAACTGCATGGCTGGTCATATATATGTAACTACATTACTGGGCATGTATATGTAACTGCATGGCTGGGCATACATATGTAACTGCATGGCGGATCATATATATGTCAGTGTATGCGCTGGTCATATATATGTTACTGCATGGCTGGTCATATATATGTAACTGTATGGCTGCATGGCTGGTCATATATATGTAACTGCATGGCTGGGCATGCATATGTAACTTCATGGCGGGTCATATATATGTAACTGCATGGCTGGTCATATATATGTAACTGCATGGCTGGTCATATATATTTAACTTCATGGCGGGTCATATATATGTAACTGCATGGCTGGTCATGTATATGTAACTACATGGCTGGTCATATATATGTAACTGCATGGCGGGTCATATATATGTAATTGCATGGCTGGTCATGTATATGTATCTGCATGGCTGGTCATATATATGTAACTGCATGGCTGGTCATATATATATGTAACTGCATGGCTGGTCATGTATATGTAATTGCATGGCTGGTCATATATATTTAACTTCATGGCGGGTCATATATATGTAACTTCATGGCGGGTCATATATATGTAACTGCATGGCTGGTCAGATATATGTAACTGCATGGCTGGTCATATATATGTAACTGCATGGCGGGTCATATATATGTAACTGCATGGCTGGTCATATATATCTAACTGCATGGCTGGTCATGTATATGTAACTGCATGGCTGGTCATATATATTTAACTTCATTGCGGGTCATATATATCTAACTGCATGGCTGGTCATGTATATGTAACTGCATGGCTGGTCATATATATTTAACTTCATGGCGGGTCATATATATGTAACTGCATGGCGGGTCATATATATGTAACTGCATGGCTGGTCATATATATGTAACTGCATGGCGGGTCATGTATATCTAGGTGGCCAGTCTGACCTGTTATCAAAGTCTGTCTGGCTGAATTAACAAATACTTACCTACTTGAATTTGTTTTAAATCTTTACACAATACGAGTATATTACGCTGATTAAACGGGATAGTAACAGACGACAAATTGTTGCTGAATAAATTAGGTAAAAACAGTAGACAAAATATTTAAAAATGATACTATTTATGAAATTTGACGTCTCCCAGAAGCGGATTAAAACATTTTACCGGGAAGTAACCACCCACAAAAATACATGCCAAACAATTGATGGGTTATCTTTCTTAAATTAAAATTGTGTTATTTCGATGTCTAAAAGCAAAGAAATATTTTTTATTCACTTGAAATAGAAATGATGAAAAAGAGTATTATATTGAAAAGAAGGTAAAGAAAATATTGAAAAGGAACGAGATAGTGAGGCCCAAATAAGACATATATAACTGAATACCTTCTTGGCAAATGCTATTTTACAGTTCATCAAATTGATTTAATTTCTTTAACTTTCAGTGATGAGTAGAGCTAAAAGAGAAAACAAAATACGAGTTAATTTAGTAAATAAGTTTAATAAGAGAAAATTTGATAACATTAAATATGTGGAAAAAAGAGGATTTAAAGGGAATATGTTATAAAAACGAATCATGTTAAAAATCGGATAAAATAGGACTTGTGCAACTCGTATATAGGAAATGAGTGGAAAATAATGGAGGAAATGTGTGGTAAAATGATATTGTAGTATTATTTACCTTTACTTAAGACAAAAAAAAATGAGCTGAACTTCTGGCTTATCTCAACTAGAAATTTATTAAGATTATTAAAAATATACATAGAAATTATTACAAAACTATAAATAACATATACGTATCACTTGAAGTAACCAAAATTCAAAATTTGTTGTTTTTTTTAATGTTTATACGAGTTAAAAACTTATGTTATTCTAATGGTTTATAAAATATATAATTAGAATTACTTGTTGCTATCCATCGTCTTTTAGTTCAATATTTGTATGTTTGTTAATGATATTAAGTAAGAATATAATAGGCAAATCTTTTTACGTACCTACAGTTAACATTAGACCAAAAAGATGTGACTGTATGAATATCACCCGAGTAATCTAAATAGAGTACATAGATTTAAACGATTTAAGAATTTTACCATCTACACCCATATGAAAAAGTTTATACCATAAAGCGTTTCTATACACCGAATCAAAGGCTTTCTTAAGATCTACAAAGGCACAGGATAATCTTAAATTACGAGACAATATATCATTTATAAGATTATGTAAAACAAAAATAGCATCTATTGTACTTCGTCCTTTACGAAAGCCAAACTGTGCATCAGATAATAAACTGTTATCTTCCACCCACTTATTAGACCAAAAAGATGTGACTGTATGAATATCACCCGGTCAAGGGGCGAGTAATCTAAATAGACTTAAGAAAATGTAATTTTATAATTGCCTCTCTTGGCCGCTCATGTCGAATAATTATTAAACTGTTTTAGTTTATAATATTTGATTTTTATGTACCAACCTAAAGTTAACAGTTATAAGACTCACTTTTGTAACAGACGACCGCTGCTCATAAGTTTAAAATTGCAGGATAATATCAAATGTATTGACAATAACCGTTCTATAAATAACAAAAGTTAAGAAATCATTTCAATTCATCTAATTAATAGGACAATTAATAATAAAACTTCCATATACATGTTATTACAAAAATAGTTATAAAACTATATTCCAGTGGTCACGTGGTCACAAGAAGACAGAGACAAGAACAAGGGCACTATTTTATTAATACTATACTCCAGTGTTTATTTGGTACAAACATATATACAGGTTCATCGTCAATACGTTGTTATAATGTAAAGATTAACATACAATCACATCAACATATTAACAATAAATTCAAAAAGTTACAGACATATAGCTGTTAATTTTTTATATATACACAAACTATAATACTGGACATACATTACATATGTAATTTTTTGTATATCTCCATAGAGGGTCCTAGTTATTTTTATTGTACAATTAATTTTTATTATGCGTGTGTCACAGAGTGTGATAATTGTTTTATATACATGTATTTCGTAGTTTTTATTTATAAGTAAAACGACAATGGCAATGTACAATTGTTTATAGCAAGAAATGATAAAAAAACAACAACAACAAAAAACAATACACATCCCATAAATAATTAGTGTAAAGGTAATAATAAGTCCCCTATCCTTTTAATATTAACGAATGGAGTGCATCTTCAGTTAGCATTTAAGTATATATGGTACAAAAATGTGTTGAATACAATAGCAAACTGTAAAAGACTAATGAACAGTGTTCTCATTAAGTAAGCAATGTATATCTACTCGTATTTTGCTAAATTCAAATAAACAGATTCTTTACTTGATTGCATTAACTTAGCGACCTTATTTAATGTTCATGATAACATATATCATTTCTAATGAAAACATAATCTTCGACATCATTTTATTTCCAAAGCCATTTTGACCAAAAGTTGCGCAACTGTAATCTGTCTTTTTTTAGCAAAACGAATATACAAGAGTTTTGGAAAATCCATATACTATCTTTTACTGTTAACCCACACATACATATACAAACTTTTGCCATCAATAATACACATATCTAACAAACACATTTGCAAAAAAGAAATATATTTGGCTGTATGAATATTTACATTATAACTGTCCACACTTATGAATTAATTGTCACGGGGACCACCTTCACCACGTCAATAAGCGTTTAAAAAAACTTCATGTTCTCATCTTTCTTGAAATAACGCCCAATACCATGTCACGCATTTCTAATGTCTGCTGGCCCATTGCAATATACGCTTTTGAACCAATTCCAATCGAAACCATACCAAATACCGTATATTTAAGAATGATTATTATATAAACATGGTACTAAATAAATGTGTTAGTGTTATAGATGTACGTTTCAAGTGGATACTTGGTTCAACTGCAGGTCTTTTATGTGGAACTGAAAAGAAAACAATGTTAAACAATAATTCAGAAATTGTGAAAGTTATTTATGGAATATTGAGATGACTATCTTTCTACAATATATGTTTTTGAATGTTAATGTGAAGGAAGAGTACTTTCTTTCAAAAAGTATGTAATGCTCAAGCACAGTAGTACTTTTAGTAATTTGTAACGTCGGTGTTGCAACATTTTAATTCATTTCTAATTGGCAATAATAATAATAATAATAATAATAATTATAATGATAATAATAATAATGATAATATTAATATAAATAATAAAACATCAACAACATTTTCATTGCAATTTTGTCTTGTAAAAAGTGTACATATATGTACAATAAAATCTTGTAATAAGATAAACATCAAAACATACACTGTTTCAAAAATCTATTGCATAATACATACATTTTAAATCAGAAAATTAATGGCATTTATTGTTAAGCTACAATTATTTAAATGTTCTTTATCTAAAACAGAGGCTTTTTTTTATTAAATTTGTGAAATTATATAATTAAATAAATCTTTTCGACATTTCATCCTTTTACCTCTTAAACCCTTAATTTAAAACAAATGAATAAGACAAAACATTCGTTTATAAGTTATAACATTATAAACGAATAAGGGTTTCATTATATTTTTTGTTCATCACTTACTGGAAGACAAGTGAGTAGCAGAAAGACAAAACTTTACCATATAATGGTAACTGTAATGAACTTTTACCTGTCCTTTTTGGAGCATACCCTCAAGGAGTAAGTCCCAGGAATAATGCCATCTCTATGTCCATCTAAAAATAAAGTAAAATCATGAGGTTTGAATGTACGGGTAACATTATTTGATGTTATAATGTGTTCATTACAATGTGTCAAACTTAAGAAAACCAAAAAACAACAAAAGCAACAAATAACATCAAACATAAACAAAATCCACACATTTAGGTGTCTGGTAAATTCATGTGGACAATGCAGAAACATACACCTAAGCTGAACCAACTAAAGGAACACGATCACTGACTTCCCACTAAGCATATGGTTACCCTCCAAACTTATTGTTACAAAAACCAAAGACATTGAAAGACATTGAAAAAAAGCATTTCTTTTTCTTTTTATTGCCAAATTAGTCACAGAAAACACTTAAAACACTTTCTAATCAACAGTTATTTGCCCAATATGGTCGAAAAAGCATCCATGAATGAATGACAAAGATATTGACCAGAATAACCATCTTGGGTGACATGTTGATATCGAAGCACCACATTCAGCATTGTTTTTAACTACAAAACAGGCCTTGTAATGTCTTAAGTGTTAATATAAAGTAAAATAGCCACATGTCATCAATTATATTTTAAAAAGTTTATGTTTATGTCAGGAAATCAAGTCGGAAGCATACATAAATGAACATTGTATACCATATCATTAAAAACTAAGTAAATATTGAAGATGAATGAAATTTCTTCACATAAAACTGTAATTTTAGATTGTAAATAATTTAAATAAGCAATATTTTAAGAGTCAGAAACAATATACCAGTTGGAATGTAAAAACATAAATAAACCAGATTTTCACTAGTGATCATGCATGCACTAATTTGATACATCACCTTGACTGAACTGGGACTCATTCCTTGTGTATGTATGCAGATACATCGTGGTGTGTGATAGACTTGGACCATGTCGGCCAATGAATGCCGTATTTGAAAAATTGTGTCAAATTTTATTCCCCTTTGTTAGGTAAACTGGACATTACGATTGGTCCCTCGGTATACCGTATTGAGACCTCGGGGAATTTCCCGAAACCAAAAATCTTTTTATTCATAGTGCTAATCAGAAAATATTAAAATTTTTTTTTATTAAGGGGGTACATACAATGACAGAAAAAGGGTAAAACAGAACAAAGGGCCATATGGCCCTGGGTCGCTCACCCGTATAAAAGGGACCCGGCGGGGCCCCTTTAAACCCCAGTGCTTTTATTTGAACAAACTTTTCAAGACAACCATTAAAGTTTTTTTCACAATGTTTAAGTTTTTACAAAAACACATATAATGAAAAAAAATGATCTCTCCCCCCGGGAGGCCAATTTTTAATCCCGGGGTTTTATTTGAAAAACTTGTAGCCCCATAAGAAGATGTTTCATGCTAAACATCTAAGCTCTAGCTCATTGGGTTTTTTAAAAGAAGATTTTTTGGAAGTTTTTGCTATACACATATAAGGAAAATCAATGACCCTCGGGGCCCGGGCCAATTTGTCCCCAGGCTTTTTATTTGAACAAACTTGGTTAGACACCCATTAGAACATGTTTTTCATGCTAAATATCTTAGCTCTAGTCTCTTTGAGTTCTTTAAAAGAAGATTTTTTAAGTTTTTACAATATGCATATAGGGAAAATCAATGACCCCCTGGGGCGGGGCCAATTTTGACCCCAGGGTTTTTATTTGAACAAACTTGGTAGACACCATTAGAACATGTTTCATGCTAAATATCTTAAACTCTAGCTCTTTGAATTCTTTTCAAAGAAGATTTTTTTAAGTTTTTACCATACATGGCATATAAGGAAAATCAATGACACCCTGGGGGGCGGGGCCAATTTTGACCCCAGGGCTTTTATTTGAACAAACTTTGTGGACACTCACTAGAAGATGTTTCTTGCTTAATATCTTAACTCCAGCTATTTGGGTTTTTTCAAAGAAGTTTTTTTTAAGTTTTTGCTATACACATATAAGGAAAATCTATGACCCCCGGGGCGGGGCCAATTTTGACCCCAGGGCTTTTATTTGAACAAACTTGGTAGATACTCACTAGAAGATGTTTCATGCTTAATATCTTAACTCTAGCTATCTGGGTTTTTTCAAAGAAGAGTTTTAAGTTTTTTCTATACACTGTCATATAAGAAAAATCAATGACCCCGGGGCGGGGCCAATTTTGACCCCATGGCTTTTATTTGAACAAACTTTGTAGACACTCACTAGAAGATGTTTCATGCTTAATATCTAAACTCCAGCTATTTGGGTTTTTACAAAGAAGATTTTTTAAGTTTTTGCTATACACATATAAGGAAAATAAATGACCCCCTGGGAAGCGCCAATTTTGACCCCAGGGCTTTTATTTGAACAAACTTGTTAGACACCCATTAGAACATGTTTCATGCTAAATATCTTAGCTCTAGCTCTTTGAGTTCTTTAAAAGAAGTTTTTTAAGTTTTTACTATATGCATATAGGGAAAATCAAAGACCCCCTGGGGCCCGGCCAATTTTGACCCTAGGGCTTTTATTTGAACAAACTTGGTAGACACTCATTAGAAGATGTTTCATGCTATATATCTTAGCTCTAGCTCTTTGGGTTCTTTATAAGAAGATTTTTTAAGTTTTTACTATATGCATATAGGGAAAATCAAAGAACCCCTGGGGCGGGGCCAATTTTGACCCCAGGGCTTTTATTTGAACAAACTTGGTAGACACTCACTAGAAGATGTTTCATGCTTAATATCTAAACTCTAGCTATTTGGGTTTTTTCAAAGAAGATTTTTAAGTGTTTGCTATACACATATAAGGAAAATCAATGACCCCCGGGGCGGGACCAATTTTGACCCCAGGGCTTTTATTTGAACAAACTTTGTGGACACTCACTAGAAGATGTTTCTTGCTTAATATCTTAACTCTAGCTATCTGGGTTTTTTCAAAGAAGAGTTTTAAGTTTTTTCTATACACTGTCATATAAGAAAAATAAATGACCCCGGGGCGGGGCCAATTTTGACCCCAGGGCTTTTATTTGAACAAACTTGGTAGACATCCATTAGAACATGTTTCATGCTAAATATCTAAGCTCTAGCTCTTTGAGTTCTTTAAAAGAAGATTTTTTAAGTTTTTACTATATGCATATAGGGATAATCAATGACCCCCTGGGGCGGAGCCAATTTTGATCCCAGGGCTTTGATTTGAACAAACTTGGTAGACACTCATTAGAAGATGTTTCATGCCAAATATCTAAGCTCTAGCTCTTAGGGTTTTTTAAAAGAAGATTTTTTAAGCTTTTCCTATTGGTTGCCATGGCAACTAGAGTTTTTAATGGAATTGAAATTTTTGAACAACTTTGAAAGGGGTCCACCTAAGGATCATTTCTGTAAAGTTTGGTTGCAATTGGCCATGTGGTTTAGGATGAGATGTTGTTTGAAAAGTTTGACGCCATTTTTTTTTGAAGGACGCACGACGCACGACGCACGGACGCACGATGCACGACGGACGCAGAGTGATGACAAAAGCTCACCCTTGAGCACTTTGTGTCTTTAAA
>NW_026855646.1:0-67422 GCF_026571515.1 Ruditapes philippinarum | reverse complement strand
AAGTTTGATAGACTGCAATTTTAGTGCATTACATCGATTCAGGGTCAGCTCGCCCGAGTCAGCTCGGCCCTTTTCCAACTCGGTCCACTTTTCAATTTAATTAACACATTGGTTTGTTTTATCACTCTTTATTGTTGAAACCACATAATTAATATCTGGACTTATTTAGAAACGTGGAAAGATATTTTCTTAAATTATAATTACATTTTTGAGGGCGCTTAACTTAAAACTACCTTTCGAACACATCTCTATTACTGTATTAGCTATCTAAGCTGGACAAAATAGGTCCAAAACTTGCCATGGTATACAGGTAAAATGTAATGATTGGTGAAAAATGATATTTTTCTATTTTGTGATTATGATTTTTGCAAGCGACTGGAGGTACTGCCCCAGTCCTGTAATGAGTTAAATCCTATCCTATGAAAGTCAAAGAATGTGCATAAATATAGTAGTCATATGTGAACTTTCTATCATAGAACGCTACAACTAACAATATATTGCAATATGTTTTGTTTTTAGCTCACCTGACCACGAAGTGGTCAAGGTGAGGTATAGTGATGGGGCTATGTCCAGCGTCCGTCGTCGTGCATCGTTAACAATTGGGTTGTTAACAGTCTAGCAGTCTCAGTTTTGATTGGATCATCATCAAACTTTGTCAGAACGTTTGTCTCAATGAAATACAGATTGAGTTCGAAGATGGGTTATCTCGGGTCAAAAACTAAGTCACAGGAGCTAAAAATAGAAAAAGCTTGTTAACACTCTAGTGGCTGCAGTTTTGATTGAAAGATTCTGGAAATTTGTCAGGAAGGTTGTTTTGATGATATCTAGGTCAAGTTTGAATATGGGTCATCTGGGGTCAAAATCTAGGACACAAGAGCTAAAAATAGAAAAAATTTATTAACACTCAAGTGGCTGCAGTTTTGAACCAAATATCCTGGAAATTGATCATAAGGGTTGTTTTGGTGATTTCTGAGTCAAGTTTGAATATGCTTTATCTCTGGTAAAAGACTAGGTCACAGGAGCTAAAAATAGAAAAATCTTTTTAACACTCTAGTGGCTGCAGTTTTGATCCAAATTTCCTGGAAATTGGTCAGGAAGGTTGTTTTGATGATTTCTAGATAAAGTTTGAATATGGGTCGTGTCCGGTCAAAAATTAGGTCACATTGCCCAAATATGGAAAAAACCTTTTTAACACACTAGAGGTCACATGTTTGACTCAGTTGTCATCAAACTTGGCCATGATGCGGTTGTGTCAGATGAGCGATCCAGGGCCATCATGGCCCTCTTGTTTCAAATCAGATTAACTTTAAAATGTCCAAAAGTGCAAATATATTCCATGTAAGAACTTTGTATGCGTATGAAATATGAATACATACTATTTTCTCATGTACATAATTTTCCTGTATTATAATCACCATGTTGACATGGTAAGCAGGTAAACATTGCGAAATTTTGTTCACTGTTGAATACGACAGTTTCTTAGTATGATATTCATTGTTTATATTTCATTATACCTTGAAAAATAATTGCAATCTGGTATAACAATTACTTAATCCTTTTGTATTTCCCTTATAAATTTAAGTGATTAATAATGCATAAAATCGTGTGAAAGAAATCCGATTCAACTCGGCCCTTGTCTAACTCGTCCCAAAATTCCTGGTAATAATTATAATTGAAATTGTTATACAATATAACTCAAGTTCAGATCTACTTATTTCATATATGTAGATCTGATTTCCACAGTTTTGCCTTCATCAGATATAGGATTTCATGATATTTATAGTCAGTCAATAATTTTATAGATTTTTTATTTGTAAATTTGTAGACATTTACATGTATATGAAAAAAGTAGTTGTATTAAAATTCAAAACCACAGGTCAATAATAATAAGATTACTGATTATATTATTAAATATAACAGATTCGAATAACGTGCGTATTGGCGAATTTTCGCTTCAAAATCAACTAAAAACGCACAATGTTACCAATTTGTTGCGTTCATTTACACACTCTGTAAATTAATTACGCAAAGAATGAAAATTTGAAGCGTTTTTGGTGTACTTTCATTTTCGAAACAGCTGATTGACAGCTTCCATCATACACTAATGAAACTTACCTCATTACCTTTGTTGATATGAACAGTCAATAAAAACAACTTGTCTTTAGCAGCGGGATTTTATATACATCATATTTAGTCATCTATATGATTATTAAACTAATAGTATTCAAAAGTCTTATTGATGGAAGTATGTGAATTGGTAGAGGAAAGAAAAATTAATCATGGCAGTGGCTAGCAGTATGAACCAGTATTGTTTGACAAAAGTGCTGGCTGTATGCGAGTCACATACGACTAGCATATACTCACTGTTGCGGCTAGCCGTACAGCTTTTTTAAAAATGAGTTGCCTAAAACAATAAAATGCAAACTTGTTTTTCTAAAAGAAGATTTTATTGAATATCATATATACAGTTTCAGTCAATGCGAAAGTCAAAAAAAATTCCAGCCGCAAGGACTGGGATCCTTAGACTGATAATTTTTCCCCGGCCCAGACTCTGAAAGGTATTTTTTGTAGGGGTGGGGGAGGGATATTGCCATAATTATAAACAAAAATATTTAGCAAATATGAATTATCAGACTCAACTATAAGATACTATGAAAAAAATATACAGAAACATAATAAATAAAACATTAGCATAATTCACAAGAAAACAATACATCTTTCAAAGATTTAATTTTGAAGATTGGAAAAAAAATATGTTTTGGTAAGGAAATTATCCAAGACAAGATGGTGGCTTACATTACTTAGCAAAAACTGGTCATACCGGTTATCTGGGTCTGTGAATACAAGCAAAAATGAAAAAAATAGATTGATCTTGGAAGCTTTGCATATTTTAGAAGGCCAAAAATTGTTTCAAACTGGCTGAAATTTTATTCGGACATGACGACTGACTATCGAAATTTATCTCGGCTCTCCTGATTTTTAGTTGGCGAGGTCCGAGGACTGACAGACTTTCGCACAGACCGCAATTTACAGTTGGTATAGTAATTTTTAGTGTTTGATGATCAGAAGATTTTTTTTCCTTCTGAAAATCATGGACTTGAATAATTTAAATCTGTGTGAAAGCGCAAAGAAGAAGAGACTGAAAATTAATTTATTATTTTTATGGACAATATAGATGTTATACATTTGTAATCAAACATGTGGGTCAATTTCCAGCAGTAGTTGAATTATGACAAAGTATTTTTGATAATTTTATTTAACTTTTAGCTACTTGAAAATTTCATGCTGGATGTTTGCTTACCATTACGTTTTGCTTTGACATTAAAGACCACTGGCCAATATCTTTCCGATATCTTGTTATAATATAAATGGCTGAACATCATCGTAGAATTATTAAGAAAAAATATATATGTTCATTCTTTGTAAAAATGTTAGAAGACTTGCAAGTTACTGACTTTATCATTGCATTTTGATTTATTTAATTTATTGAAAAAATGCTGAACGGCTAGCCTCAACAGGGTGTTATAGGCTAGAACTTTCAGTTTGCATTTAGGGCCAAAATATATTGTTACAGTCATGACAGCTTTCCCGTTGCCGTCAACAAATTTTAACCTTGTTCATAACTTTTTCAGATCTTGGTGTATTGTCTTCATACTTGGCCACAACATCCCTTCAAATAGACCAGACTAAACTTGACCTCCATATTAACATTCAAGGTAAAATGTCTAAAAAAATTTATTTTTGCTTGTGCAGAATAATACAAACCCAGAACAATTACTTGGTTTTGCAACTTCTGAGACAATGGATTTTAAAGATAGTTGTTTTCTTAAAATTTCAGGACAGTATAGTAAATTGTAAAGGCATTTAGTACATACTGTATATACACTATAATTACTATAGTATACTATAAAAATCTTTGTGCTTGGACAATTTTGAACAAATTGTTTTATTAAACAGTGTAAGAAATTAGGATTTGAATCGACTAGGCTGGTTGGACTACCAGATTGGAATATTCACTAGCCCAAAAGACATTTCACTAGCACGATTCATTTGTTTAAAACAGTTGTTTATATGCCTCTGAAAACACAGTAGCCTGGTCAGGCTTGTTACTGTGAAAAGTTGGTAGCCCGAGGAGAAATTTAGTAGTCTGGCTCTCGGACTACTGCTAATTTCAAACACTGCTTAAATTATTGATTTGATATCAACTAACATAATTATTGGGATACTATATGTATATCTAATAATGATTATATTTTATTTCCAATTTTCTGTTTCAGAAGGTCGGCCTACATGTCAGTATTGTGAATATGAACGGCAGGATATCGATTTTAAGGATGCTTTAGGGTCATTAAGATGAAATCAAGAGAGATAAAGGCTTAAATGTGAGACTGTCAAGCTGACTAACCTTGAAGTGAATAAATGGAAAAATGTTTCTTTCTATAGCATGGGCATTTAAGGAAGAGGTACATGATTATTTAGAAGTATTTGTATATGATATTTCTTAATTATTATATTCTAATAGCTTTTTTTTTCTTGACTTGTAGGCTGACACAGGACAGTTTATTTTAAGTCAGTGAGCTTCTGTCACTGGATAGACTATTGTCACAGAAAGCCACATTTATAAAAAATAATTACAGTGTATTTAAATATCATCTTATACTAGAAATTAGAAACAAAATTAGGTAGCAAGAACATTTGTGACATGTAACATGTATTTAGGAATTCAGCTTTCCTTTCCTTTTCACCTCAGGACAATTCACATTAAAATATTGAATATTCACAGTAAGCACTCTGACATATATGATCATCTTATCTTCACTTAGCTGTGTATAGCTTATCAGAATCACTCACATTTATAAATTTAAATAATTTTGTAGAAATTGTTGCTTAGCAAATACATGTAGATCAAATACTTGGGGTGTCTGTGGCAGGTTGGTTTAGTTTCTTGACTTTAAGCCTTTCACTGCTGTAGGTTCGAGCTCTGCAAGGGTTTACGGATTCTTTCATGTGAGAAAGCTATCCAGCTCATTTATGGAACATTGATGGTACCCAGGTGCCTTAAGTCATACACATAGGTGCACCAAGGTCTTCCTCAACCAGTAAAGCTGGAAATTGTGCTTTAAATCCCCCCCCCCCCAAAAAAAATACAAAAATAAAGGAATTTTAATTATGCAATTAACTTTTTCTAAACAAATATTTCAGGAAACAGAGGCGCTTGTATGATAGAACAGTAAAGGCAGGAGTGATAAGGAAAGATACATGTAGATGTGTCTTCATGTCGAAAACACTAGAGAAATTGAAATATTTGGGTTTTTCAAAACTTAAAAGAAATTGGAATATCAGGAGACTGCCTGCCCTTTGCAATGTTGGATAATGAGTTCTTAGATGTGATGTCGAAAGCCTCATGAATATAGTACCATGACTTAATCTAATTAGAAAAAGAAATGACATTGAGGAGAAAACTAGTCACCAGTCTTTCACCAAGAACATGAGATAACTTTCCAATATTTGAAATATCATAATATGTATAGAACTTTAATGAGCCATCAGTTTTTCACCAGGAAAATAAGATCACTTATCTATTTTTGAAATATGTATGAACAGAACTTTATCAACTTCAAGGTGAGAGTTTATCATGAAGAACATGAGATAACCTATGTATGGACAGAACCACATTTGTCTATAGAGGCGCCAGTTCATCACCAAGAAGATGAGCTAACTTATCAATGTTTGAAATCTGTTGTACCCCCGCACAACAAAGTTGTAAGGGGGTATATTGTAATCAACTTGTCCAGCTGTCGGGCGTCCGTCGGTTTTTTCTTGTCCGTCCAATAACTTAAGATTCCTTTGACCCACAGTCTTCACATGTGGCATGGAGGTTAGTCATTCTTAGTAGATGACCCTTATGGATTTTGAGGTCACAAGGTCAAAGGTCACGGTCACAGGGGCCTCGACTGAAGAAAGCTTTTCTGCCCAATAACTTAAGAATCCTTGGACCCACAGTCTTCATATTTGGCATGGAGGTTAGTCATGATTAGTGGATGACCCCTATTTATTTTGAGGTCACCAGGTCAAAGGTCAAGGTCACAAGGGCCTTGGATGATTAAAGCTTGTCCGCCCAATTACCTAATAATCCTTTGACACATAGTCTTCATATTTGGCATGGAGGTTAGTCAAGATTATTAGATGACCCCTATTGATTTTGAGGTCAAAGGTCAAGGTCACAGGGGCTTTTATTACAATTAGCTTGTCTGCTCAAATGGTCTCATATATTCATAATAAAACACCTCCAGGCAAGGCTGCATGAAGTGGGGGGGGGGGGTATTGAAGTCATTCAATGGCAGTTTCAGTTTTGAGGTCAATAGGTCAAAAGTAAAAAATTCTGAAAGCAAAGTGATCCTTCGGAAGAATTAATCACAACAAAATTGCATAAGAATTGCAGACTCGGTTTGATTGAGTCTGTACATGAGAGATAATGAATAAGTGCAACATCCCTCACGCCCCCTAGCACCGGCTTGAGCAGTACTCAGTTCTCAACACTTAATAGTGCTGGCATCAATGATCCCGAAGGACCAGAAAATATAACAACACTTTGATCTTTTCCACTAAAAACATGTAGAATACATAACTTAGCAATGCACTGGCTTACTTCCCTCAGATTTGGCTGGGAGGTTGTCTTTGAGCTCAAAATGACTACTGTTGATTCTGACAAATTGGTATACAGGGGTATTCACGCCATGACAGTGGCAGTTCTAGTTTGTACAGAAAAGTATCAAGGTGCAAATTTCTGTTATTAAGAACAGACTTATTGTTTAGATAACTTACAATATTTACAAACATTTATAATTAAATACCACACCCATTTAAAGTATTTCAGCTTAGAGTGTATTATCCAAAATACATGTATTGTTATAATGTACTTTAAAGTATATTTATTGATAAATTTATTGTATAGTTTTGATTCTACTAGATTTTAAAAACATTTAGATTTTACTAGATCTTGAAAATATTTTGTTCCATGCTCTTTCATTTAATTTTGAATAATGAATCCAATAAATACCTATAATAAGTATAGGATTAAAATTGATAATGTTTCTATCTTTAACTAATATAAAAGTACAAAAGTAATGTTTAAACTGTTAGTTAGATTTCAATAAAACTTCACAGGAGTGTACAGTGCCATCCCTAGTTGTGCACATTGCCGGCTTGTTCCGTTTCACTGCACAAAATGGCCCCCAGAGTTAAAAATAGAAAAATCTGTCACATGTTAAACCTCCAAAATTCAAAGGAGTGATCAGAACCATACACAGTTGTGGGAGACACGTTTTTGTGACAAAAGCCCTTCAAGTTCATATATGGCATTGACCTTTATTTGATAAAAAAAATCTTTGGAGTTAGCTGGAATTGTCATTACTTTGTTATTTTTTACAGATTTGATTCATGCTTGGACAAACCAACACAACCAACATGTTGAATTTTTCTGATATAACTTTGTACTTTAAATGACCATTACCTCCAAGGTTAAACAATTGAAATTCGCTCACATTGTCATAACTTTGTTTTTGTCTATGATTTGATTCATTCTTGGACAAAACAACACTTATCATTCAACTATGACCTTTACTTAAATGTGTTGACATTCAAATTTGAAATTTACTTTATACATTTATATTATGTTTTCTAGAAGTACTCTAATTGATATTACAATATTCTCCTACTGATGTGTTTGACTTTCAATATAGGAAGAAGCCGAGCATGGCCCAAGCTAGATAGTAGCTCTTGTTTTCAAGGCCAACTACATTATATGTATCCATTCCAATTTACATTCTCACATGTATTTTGTATTGTGCTTGAAAGGTTTCTACAAAAAATAAGTTTGTTCTTACAGTCCTGGTTTTATTTTAGAAATATTTTATAGACAGTTAAATTTTCTGTTTATTTTCTATTTGCATAATCATTTCTGGGAATAAATATAGTAAGTACACTGATTTATGTGTTATTCACTCACATAAGGAAGTCCTTTACATGAAAATTGTTTAAAAAATTATAGTTCCCAACAAATTCCAATGTCATATTTAAAAATGTTTATTCATGATATATCTTATATCAATTATGCATTTTGCCTGGGTTTGTTAGTATGTTCTTGGTACATGATTTCAATTTTGACAAGAGTTTGGAGGCAATACTTTTATATTGTATACAAAATGGGCACTTTTTCTACTTTGAAAGAAGAAGATATCAGCTTGGAACACCTGAAGTAGATTTGCTTTACAAATCTCGAAATTTTGTATGCAACATATTGCGCCCCCATCAGTGCTTTCAGCACTTTGATTCTATTTGCTGCAGCTAGTAATTTTATATTTATTCATTTAAACCTGGGTTATCAGTTAAGATTTCACCATAAAGATCTTCAGGACTCAATAAATATTTTTTGTGGTAATTTCAGAGGAAAATAAAATACTATTTATGCCAAATCAAAGCCATGGCGCTTGCCTATGGCTAAATAATTTAAACATTCATGGGACTTTAAATCAGAAAAAAAACAAAGATGAATGAGTAAATGTATCTATTTAAAGTTGTTATTTTAAATTTAAACATAACTTGGTAAATTTCAAAACATCAACAAAAAATATGTTAAGAGAGAACTGTTTAAAATGATATTTTAATTCTAGTGTAATTATTAATTTTAATGACAAATTGATTTGTTAAAAATCTGAGTTTTATTAGTTGAATATATTTCATATTAAGTAACAGTCACAACTTCCTGGAAAAAAATATTTTGGTGTATGATAATAGAGTAAAACACATTATTCATTATTCTAAGAAAAAAGATCTAGATAAAGTGTAAGAGTGAGATATAGCATGAATCCAGGGAACTTTGATATACAGCAGTTGCCTAGTTTCAGATGCAACCCTGGCCCTAGCAGTTTGGTCCCATCTGTAAGATTGTTGACAAATTTTATCATGATGAAGATGGGATCTTAGCTATCTCATGATCATCGGATCAAAAGATCAAGATGTTACAACTCAACAACAGATCACCACAATAATGGATAAGATTTCCAATTACTTAATTTGCATTTATTCATTGATAACACAATTTTAAAAACATAGTAGACAATGTATTTGTATTTAATTCAGGTAGGATTATGTCATGGTTCATAACTGTTCACTGTTTAGGGGAGAAAATGTTAAGTGGCCATATCTAGCAGGTTTACTAACCTTGCAAACCCGGGTTAACTATAAACTCTAAGGTTTCAATTCAAACAAAGATCATTCACAATTTTAGACGACTTTTATTAAATTACAGTGATTCTAGTTTATTACATTTCAAAATCTACTACAATCTATAAGTTAGTCATGATTTACAGAGTTTAATATGAAAGCAAAGTTAAGTTATTTAAGTTTGTTATTTAACTAAATAGAAATCACTCCTGAGAAAATATAATAAAAATAACCCTACATTGGTAAAAATTGTGGCTTATCTCGTTGACTAGGTAAAAGCTACCTTGGTGTCCTTGAGGCAAAAGCAATTGAGAAGGTCAAAATCTTTCTAATATAGTCTGACAAAAAGTGAACTCACTAAAAATCTCATGCTAGAAAAAAAGGAAATATGAAACAATTACTTAAGAAAACATTATCAATAAATAAGAATAAATATTGTTTTCGGTACTTTCTAGTTTTTGCTTCGTGGTATTTAAAAGTCTTTGGTATGAATAGTTCTCGTTTTTCTCGTGCATATTTCGCGGCTAAATAGTCATTCGAGTTTTACTACTGTACAAGTAACATTACTTTTGTTCAGTTAATTTATGGTCTAAACAAGTGAGATTGTTGCTTTATGTTGTAACAAAACTGTCCAACGGCTCAATTATCTGTATAATTATGTTGATTGAATATTTGTCTTTGGAGATATATATTGTCTTTATTACATGATAAAATACGTTATTACTCATGTATTGTTATGAGAAAATATTTGTCGACTTTAAGAAATAAAAAGTAGCAAACCGCCTTCTAACTCATACTGTCTATGTTTTTCCTTGTCAAGTATAGCAAATAATTGTTTTATTTTCGGACGAACGTAAGTGAGGGAGAAAATAATCAAAGCACAGAAGGCGCTGAATTTGTTTGGGTCTCAGAATGTAAGAAAGGTGCAGGTTGTGAGATTATATGTATAGTGCCACCAATGCTTTCCAGCGTTTTAATTGTAGTAAATTGGCTATAAAACTTATTGCAACACTGATATTTAATCCAATGTTTATTTGACTTAAGGTGTAACTCTCCAGGAACGATGGTTAGGAAACTAGCCGCCTATATAACTGAAATACTGTTGGGAAAAGGCGTAAAATGAAACAAACAAACAAAACAAAACAAAATTTGACTTAAACAATTTGAAAAAAAAATGAGTTGCCTTTACTGGGATTTGAACTCCAGACCTCTCGCTTCCTAGGCGAGCGCGAAAACCCTTCAGCCACGGTGAATTTATATGTGAAAGGCCTGAAGAAAACCATATTATTCTAAATTAGGGCTTGTAACGACTTTAACTGTTGTTTAACACAGATATAAATAATCCTGGAGCTTACTATAAGCATGTATATTTATAAAGAATCAAAGGGATGCAAGTTCTGTGGTATTTTCTGATCTTTGCAATCTTAATCGTACTGTATATATGTATGCATTTCCTGTATAAGTTTATTTTTATGTATTATAATTCATTTTGCAAGGCACCAAAGTTTGATACATACGGAATTCTGCATAACTAGAGATGCATCAAAAAATCATTTATGTTCATTTTTTTACGACAGTCACACTTTATCCTTGCATGTCATGGCTACTTCCTTAACAAAGACACTTAAAAAAGAATTAAAAAAAAAAGTTTCCTCGACTTGGATTTGAACTCCAAACCTCTCACTGCTTAGGCGAGCGCGTTACCCTGCACCACGGAGAAGTTATACAAATAATGTCTGAATAACATCAAGTCATTCTAGATTTAGAACTTCCATTGCATTTCGGGTTTGTAATCCTTATTAATTTCGAGGTATTTTGTTCAGGATAAACCTGTTGTTTAAAGTTGAAGCAAATAATTTAGCGAAAATCTTCTCGCCCAAACAGTCCGACATGTAGAATCTATATATTCCACTACTCGGTTTGTGTAGTATTCGGTAATCGACATCGCTAAAAATAGTATTTTCATTGATAAACCGAATTGATATGCCGAACTTGGCAGGTACCCCTTGAATATTAACATAAAGACTAGAATGATTAATTACTGGAATACACTAGTTACTGGAAAACAAAATAAACTATCATATCAGATATATAAATATATGCTTGAAATGCCAAATTTTGAATCAAAATGGATAAAAGGAATAAAAAACATTTTTAATGAAAAAGGGGCGAAATGATATTTGGATTAATCAAAATAACCTCCAAAGTAAAAATTTGGGAAAAACAGTAAAACAAATATAATTAGACCAGCATTATCAAAACTGGCATGCCTCTATGCAAGTCTCAACTAAAGGACTAAATTATTCAATTTTCAAAGAGTCATTTGACCTTGAGGGCTATTTACTTAATCAAAAAAAGTCTGACTGGCTGTCTTTTATTAAATTTAGATGCGGCAATCATTACTTCCCATGTGAAACTGGAAGGTGGCAAAATATAGACTATAATGAAAGAATATGTCAACTGTGTTTAAATGAGAATAGTACCCCAGAAATAGGAGATGAGTTTCACTATTTATTGACCTGTCCCTTTTTTAATCAGACTAGAAAATTATACATTAAACCTTATTATTTTAGAAGATGTAACATTCTTAAATTTAAAGAGCTACTTAATACGCAGTCAAAAAAGCTATGTACATTTATTAAAATTATTTTAGAAACGGTTAAACAGTAAGGAATCACATGAATATTTTCTCTGTAAAAATGGTAATATTGTCATAGAATCTGTACACCATTACTGTATTAATGTTTTCTTTATTCCATTTGCTTTTCCTTGTCACTGCTTCAGTTTTTATATATATATAAATATTATAATCCTTTTTTCTTAATTCTTTTTTTTGTAATTAATGCAAACTGTCACTTTATTGATACAGATTAACTCATATGGTCATTTTCTATTCTATTTTTTTCATAGTCAAGCTTTTTTTCCTTAACTTCTTTAGTTCTAGTTTACACTTTTTTCCTCATGTTGAATATAGGTCAGGTTTTGTTTTGTTTTTGTTTCATTAGATCTAGCACACTTTATTTTCTTATGTTGAATATAGTCATGCTTTTTTTCATAACATTAAAATACACCTGTCAATATGCCTATATAGATGTAGTTTATCAGTTGTATACAATCAAATTAATCCTTTTCCACGAGTACACAATAACTATGCAAATTCTTATTTAATTGATGTTTACATGTTCTACTTCTGTGAAGACACGTGACACTCATTATCAGGTTATGACATTTCTTAGTCTTCTGCTAAATTTGCTAAACTGATACTTTTTTGATCAAATGGTGAATAATTCCAGATGCTTAGAAACATTTTATATCCATCTTTCGAATATTTAAACTAATCATTCGTTGATAATCGTCTATTAATTAATTTATCTTACTTAACACATTTTACGGTAAGGCTTTACACAGCAGACGATTACACTACCTTTTGGGTATATAGCGCGGTTTCGATGCAGCGATTTAATTCAGGCTGCACAAATACAATACGAATAAACTCTGTTTCTTTTAAAAACAATATAAAATGGTGTTAATAATGTTCAAAATTCACATAACTATTAAAAAGCGTAGATTATTAAATTAGTTTTTAGCCACCCAATATCCGAAAATGGAACATTCCCAGACAAGAATTTATAGTCCTTTTCAAAAAAAAATAAATGGAGTAACACACTATCACTATTGTCAACCCCGTTAAGCAAACAATCTGTCACGTGACCTCACAAGGTATTTTTGTTCAAATGTATTATTCGCTGTATGCTCACATGCTTGTAAACATTGCTTGAGCTAAATAAAGTTTATGTTGTTGTTGTTGTTGTTGATAAAATCATATTCATCCGCGTAATTTGTGATTGTGCATTTATTGACAATTCTATTAGCCAACGCTATTTTCAAACTTTGAATGCGTTATTTGTTGGATACTTGTAACAAAATAAAAATATTTCTTTCTTTTAAATCGCTAGTTTTAAGCTGTTTTGAGAACTACTTGTTGTTAGGTTTGTTGTGAACTTCTGTGTCAGCGATTGAATGTCCGCTTTGTATTTACTTATTTTCGATCAGAAAATACAATAAAACAATATTAGAAATCTTCGACCATTCGGGAATTATTTTGCTTGAAAATTAATTCGCCTGTCTTTGACCATCTTTACGCAGTGATCTCCCCTGAATTTTTCGGCGTTAGTGTACATATAAAGGGAAGTAACCGCTTCAAAAAAGTGGACTACTTTCGGCGTTTGCAATTAACAGCATTAGACACTGAAATTTCGCTACCATTATATGTTTGGTCTGACGACCCAAACAAATAACAACCATAAAAGCGTAACCTTGAAATGACCAAAAATTTAAGAGGACCAATCTTACACTTGAAAAGTCATGGATTTAAGTGAATCTGAAATGCTATACCGTATTAAACAGAAGAAATTTAAAGAGAAATTACTTTAATGAATTAAAGATAAATAAAATTGTTTTAGAAATAATCAAAATCTGCCACACATATAGCTCGGTCGGTCAAGTTATGGTATGGTACTTTGAGGGTCCCGGGTTCGAATCCCGTTTAATCTGCACATTTTTTCTCACCCTGTTACAATTGGCGCCCAACTGCCTTGACTGCATTTAACTAAGCTCTGTATTACCGACAAACTTCAATATAGCCGAGAAGTAAATTATTATGGTTCAGAACTGTTCACTATTTAGAGGAGATGATGTGTAAGCAGCTTAATAGCTCAGACGGTAGAGCTGTAGTAAGGTATTCTGAGTGCCCCGGGTTTGAGTCCTGTTCAGGCTGCACATTTTTCTCACCCTCTTACTTAAGAATCTTGTGATAATCCTAAATATAATATATTTAATCAAACTGGACTAAAATTATTATTTTTTATATGCATTTAACATTTTAAAACTTGTTGCATGTAATAAAATTGATTAACTTGTATGAGTGATATTGGTGGAGTGACAATGAAAAAACCATATGTTCCTGTGTGTATGTATATTTAGAAAACAACTGTTGAATTATAGAAATTAAAAGGTAAATGAATTAACAAAATGAACAGGATTTTCACCAGAGGGCTTTGTAAAATTTCTACAAGGGGTAAAATACATATTTCAGGGGGCGTCCGTGGCCGAGTGGTTAAGGTCGTTGACTTCAAATAACTTGCCCCTCACCGATGTGGGTTCGAATCCCGACATGGACTTTGGATTTATTCATGTGAGGAAGCTATCCAGCTAGCTTACGGAATGTCGTTGGTTCTACTCAGGTGCCTGTTCGTGCCTGAAATATGCACGGAAGGGCACAGTGACGTCTTCCTCCACCAGTAAAGCTGGAACATCGCGATATGACCTATACTGTGTCAATGTGACATAAAACCAAAAACAAACAAACATAATTCAGTGTGTACATGTATTTGGTACCGTTGGCCTAGTGGTTTAGGTGTCTGCCTTCAGATTGTGAGGTTAAAGGTTCAAGCCTCCACAGGGAAGGTAATTAAATTATGAATGTTTATCATGGGACTCGTTCCTAAATAGCCGCTTCTTGAGCTGCTAGGTAGTTAAAATGAATGGTTACAAATTTATGTCCGCCTTGCGCCTGGCATATACTAATACTGGTAGGAGTTGGGAGGTACATGGTATGCAAGCAAAAGGTTTCTCATAAGTCAGAAATGGCTGGCCCTTTCAGTAGTGGTGACACTGTAATAAACAAGATCTTTCCCCTTTATATTTTATTTGGTATTTAACTTGTTTACAAAAAAGGCAAGTCCTTCATGTATAATATTATATTTATTTTATCACGGTTCATGGGAGAAAAAGTGTAAGCCCCTGGATAGCTCAGTCGGTAAGAGCTGTGGTACGGTATTCTAAGGGTTCTAGGTATGAGTCCAGGTCAGGTTGCACATTTTTCTCACCCTGTGACATTTGGTGCCCAATTTGGGGCTGTGACTGAATAAAGCTCAGAGTTAAATTCACATTGCTTTGTAACCTGAGAAATTTGAGGATGAATTTCAATATAGCAGGAAAGTATCTCAATAGCTTTCAGGGGAGTAAATGTATAAAAGGACGGATAGCTCATTTTGTAGAGCCGTGGTATGGTATTCGAAGGTCCTAGGTTCGAGTTCCGATCACGCTGCACAGTAATTTTTTGTTGTTGTTGTTGCTTTCTTCACTTCACTTTCTTCACCCCCTTGACTGTAACAAAACAAAATAATGGAAAAAAAAGAAAGTGGCGTCGATGGGTCACGCACAGGTGACAGTATGATTAAACGCCAAATTTAAGGCGATTGTACGCTAAATATGGGGCAACAAAATGATTTTTTATTGTCAGGGTTCAGAACTGTGCACTATTTAGTGGAGATGATGTGTAAGCGGCATGATAGCTCAGGTGTTAGAGATGTGGTACAGTATTCTGCGGGTCCCGGGTTCGAGTTCCGGTCAGGCTGCACATTTTTCTCACCCTGTGACACTTGGCGCCCAACGGGGGACCGTGACTGAATATAGCTCAGAGTTTAATTTACATTTCTCTGTAACTTTGTGAAATTCGAGGATGAATTTCAATATAGCAGGGGATCGAGTATGTCACGGTTCAGAACTGTTCACTATTTAGAATAGATGATGTGTAAGTGGCCAGATAGCTAAGTTGACTAAGAGCCGCGGTACGGTATTCCGAGGGTCCTGGGTTCAAGTTCTGGTCAGGCTGCACATTTTTCTCACCATGTGACACTTGGCGCCCAACAGGGGACCGTGACTGAATATTGCTCAGAGTTTAATTTACATTTCTTTGTTACTCTGTGAAATTCGATGATGAATTTCAATATTATGAGCAGGGGAGTATGTCATGGTTCAGAACTGTTCACTATTTAGCGGAGATGATGTGTCAGCGGCCGGATAGTTAGGTCAGTAGAGCAGCGGTACGGTATTCCGAGGGTCCCAGGTTCGATTTCCGGTCAGGCTGTACATTTTTCTCACCCTGTGACACTTTGCGCCCAAGGGGGGACCCAGGTTCGAGGTCAGGTCAGGCTGCACATTTTTCTCAACCTGTGACACATGGAAAAAATTGTCTCCCCTCCCTCATTTTATCTTTTTGTGTTGTTGCGGTTGAAGGGCCTATATTCACAAAATACTGGAAAAGGTAAAAAGGTGTGTGACAAATTTTTTTTTTTTTTTTGGAGAAGGTAATTACTTTTATAGATTATTGTTTATTATTTGTAAAAGTGTAACGGAAGTTCAACAATGACCAGAAATACGTTCCATTATTGTAAGAAATGCATCAGGCAGATAGTGACCTAATAAACTTTAGATATTTTCATGCAGCTTTCTGTAAAATGTCATTTTAATCGTGCGTCTTAAAATAAAGTAAACAAATAGTATGTATAACAAATGGTCATAAATTTGGTAAATCATTTGTTAAAGAAGGTCCTTCTTAAATGTTTTTTATCAGTCTATATTTAATTATATTTAAACTTTTAAAGATAAATTTGCATGTATTTCAGCGTCAGCAAGTGGTGGCAGCTTCAAGAAGAAAAAGAACATCCGATATTCGGAAATGAAACAGCCACCATTGATCAAACAGTCGGAAGGAATTTTATCTGAACACCCAGATGGTGGTCAAATACTGAAGGTATATTGAATATATTTAATTATTTATTCATGTTTCTAAATTTGATATGAAGCTGAAGCCATTTATATAATATTTACTGCACCTGTATTGTGTCAAACACTTTTTTTCAGTCCTCTTTAAGTGAGGTTAAACGTGTATGTAGTTGTCTTTTAAGGAACCATTTTCAAATTGGTAACCATGATTTAAATTGATTAATATATCAGCATCCACTGTGACGAAGATAATTATCTCTATGATGAGCTGTTTGAGTTAGCATGTGACTTTGTTCCAGTTACAACTAAATAGGATTTTATACTGATAATTAGGAGAAATAAACAATATAACAACTTTGGTACTCTCGATAAAAAGTTGTAAAAGCCTAATTTGAAAATAAAATTAATAATTTAAACTCCCAAATAATTAGGAGATGAAAAATTAAATCTTAGTTAGAAGGTACGTTTTTATACAAACAAGAATTTGATTTCTCCTTAATAGTTTTTAAAACTTTCAATAAACATGCAAAGTCCTAATTAGTTTTTAGACATTAAAACGTCACACCAACACAGTAACGCGATTTTCCAGAACACCTTTTGAACGGGAACTTGAGTAGAACTGCAGACGTACCATAAGCCAGGTCGTCATAGCTTCCGCACATAAAATAATCCTAATAAGTTTAACCCACAGCAGAGGCGCAAGCAGACGGACACTAGTCTACTTATAAATTTGAAATATATTTAAAACATGCTTATTTCATGTACCTAACATGAAGCTTAGTTGCACAATGGTTTTAACATTTTATTTGCAAACAAAAACAACACTCAAATGAATTTGGAGAGATAACATGTAATGATGTTGCTCAGGATCGCCATTGAAACGGTACAATATATCACCGTAGGGAACGTGCTACAGTATCGCGTTTTCCGGTTACCGTATAGAATTTTCAAGATGGAGGATTATTTATGGGAAGACAGGTAGGTGATTTTTTATTCAGGTCCATACTACAAGTAGATAACTTTCTAAAAGATGTTTTTTGTGCTTTGCTTGTAAGGAACAGGATCCGGTATCTAGCCATATATTTCTTCAGACCCTGCATCGCAGATTTATCTCTATATTGTCTCATAAATGTGAAAATTTGACTGTTTGGAAATTTGAATCGAGAGACCAACGCATTTTTCTCACATTCCGACATTATTTAAGCATGCATACATAAAGTGAATCTACAAAACGTTAGTCCTTTGTGTTTAGAAACGTTTATAAAAGAAAACATATTTCCCTGTTCGTCAAATGAAAAAATAAACAATGTTACAGTATAAAGCGAGGTGATTTGTGCAGAATTACAGCATAGACCTAGCGATTTTGATCCAATTTTGTTACAGTTTATACCCAGATTTCGGTTACAGTTTAGATACTTAAAAGTTCGTGTTTTCATTATTTTTTATAAAATAACTCATACCTTTCTATTTAATACATTCTTGAAAGGTTGTATTACTTTTTTTCTTCAAAAGTTATACTTTACTATTTTCCTTACTTTAAGTTTCAATTTGAGAGTTTTTGCAGAATAAGTAATGTCCTATGTAAGGACTGTTTCCACAACAACAGTAAGTGTTATCAAATTGTATGGAGAGAAGAAAGATTATTGTTTGATTCCATTACACATTATAATAATGCCTATTAGTAATAAAATATAGAAAAAAACAGAATCCTTAACAGAAGTCCAACACGGAAAATATTAAAATGTTGCAGGCTCAATTTGATTGAGCCAGTTCATGGACGGTACGTAGTGGTAACTGCAAGCTACCGTCCACGCCACCTAGTACCGGCTTCAGCAGAATTCACATTAAACATGAGCTGGTAAACTTACGATTTTTTAAAACATCTGTAGATTTGTTCATATGGCGGTTATCATTGAACTTTTAATGTGACACGTTATTGCCATTCCATGAAAAGGGGCATATTACCCCCAGGTTAAAAATTGCGTGTGCCTTAAACGATAATACAATGAGTGAAACTAGATAAAATGAAATTTTGAGAGGGGATCGGAGGTTATAAAGCCTGCATACCACAGATAAGCTGACAAAAGACACAATTAAAAAGAGGCAATACCCTAAGGGTGATTAAACAGTATTTAAGTGAGAAATACTGCAACCTTAAAACTTATTTTAAGTTGAAATTTCCATCTACAATAATGTATTTTGTAAGTGTTTGTTTGGTTTTCTTGGATTTTAAGTTTCAACGACACTGAGGTCATGTGAAAATATTCCTGCTTTAGTGTAAAGAAAAACCCCAGATACCCTTTGTGAATCAGTTGAGACACGAGTAGGCACCTGACGAGAACCACCGACCTTCCGTAAACTAGCTTGATAGATTCCTAACATACAAAGAATCCAAAGTTATGATGGGATTTCAACCACAGCAGTAAAGGAAAGATGATTTGAAGTTGGCGGCCTTGTTCCGACTCTGCCACTATTATGTACCTCCATCAGGCTCACTGGAGAAGATATTGTAATTGTCTGACCTTATTTTAAACAATATTATTTTCTTTTTCAGAAACATGAAAATTTCTATACATGAAGTCTGAAATAAAAAACTTTTAATTTAATAATGACAAAATAATCTTGACTTCAGCAAAGAAGCATTCGAAATGACGCCATGATCATGATTTTATTTGAATTCTTTTTGGTTCGAGATGAGAAGGATCTTTAAACATTTTTTTTAAATCTATATTTTGGGTTTTCATATACCCGATTGCAACCGAAACCATTTGAATAACTTTGGTAGAAAGTCATGCAAATTTCATCACATTTACTGAGCGGGTGAGATCGCACACAAATGTGTACGACAGACGGGGCCAATAAGCTCACCAGTTGAGTTTCTAGAGATTTAAAAGTATATGTTTCATTCACACATTTTACCTAGTATACTAGTATATAGAAAATATCGAAATCTAAGCTGTAACCGAAATCTGGGTATAAACTGTAACAAAATCGGATACAAATCGCTAGGTCTTTGCGGTAACCCTGCACAAATCACCTCGCTCTAAACTGTAACATTGTTTATTTTTTCAAACGCATTCATCGAACAGGAAAATAGGTTCAACAGATCATTTACTTTTATAAACGTTTCCTAACATTAAGGGCTAATGTTTTAAAGATTTACTTTTTCGAGGCATGCATTAATAATATCGGAATGGGAGAAAAATACGTATGTCTCTCGATTCAAATTTTTAAACTGTCAAATCTGCATATTTACGAGACAATATAGAGATAAATCTGCGGTGCAAGGTCTGAATAAAT
This sequence comes from Ruditapes philippinarum, assembly GCF_026571515.1. NCBI lineage: Eukaryota > Metazoa > Mollusca > Bivalvia > Venerida > Veneridae > Ruditapes > Ruditapes philippinarum. The sequence continues at coordinate 47,328 of NW_026855646.1, read as the reverse complement.
AAATGACTAGATACCGGATTCTGTTCCTTACAAGCAAAGCACAAAAACATCTTTTAGAAACTAAACTACTTGTAGTATGGACCGGAATAAAAATCACCTACCTGTCTTCCTCTATCTTTAAAATTCTATACTGTAACAGGAAAACGCGATACTGTAACACGTACCCTACGGTGATATATGCCCAAATTCAAATCCATATGTGGGGACCAAAATGATATTTCAATTAACTGGTTAATCCAAAAGTTATTGTGTGGAAACTTTCCATTGACGGAACAATTTGCAATGAAATATAGCACAAAATACCCTATGACAAAAATTGAAAAACGGAAATAACTTTGTTTGGACATAATTCAAAGTAAATTCAAGTGAAGAAGGTTTATTCCAATAATGTTGATTTCATAAATAATTTTCTGGAAACGCCAATAATTAAAGTGTATAAATCTATCTATCTAAAGCAAAATTTATGTTTGGATTCTAAAAAAAGAATGCTTCCAAAATCCTTGTATGAAATAAAAATGACATAAATTGCATAAAAGCGAGTGGTGTATGCACAAAGTCATTGCCACTACTTAAAGAAGCAAAATACTTTTTTGCTCTGGAACATTTTATTCTGTTTACATACATTATTCATGTGTGTTAAAGAACAGAGACATTGTATGTTACTACTTTTTCGGGAATCAACCGTATAATAATGGAAACAATATAATTTCATAAGATATAGATTTATACCCTTTAAAATATTATTCACGTCGTTTCAATGAGATAAACGTTTAAACAGAAGCAAAGTTTATGTGGAAAATTCATGAATAGGAAAAAACATAGTAGAAGAAAAAGATGAACATTGAAGAGAAACTTTATTACTTTGAACATTAAAAAAACAAGTTTGTCAAGTTCATATCTTTATTGTCACCACATTGTTCAGATTTAATTTTAAACCAGTAATTTTACGCGCACAAATCACTTTCATTAACATTTGTTACTCAGATTAAGAAATCAATGCATTAAATTTATATGCACAAACTGATTAAGCAACTGTAATGTAGAAATAATTGTCTTTTTGCCACATGTTCTGGTGTAAATAGTGTCACTGTAATTCATAATATTTACTCATATTTCAATTTCAAACACAAGTGATATGTCCATTTTGAAATAATGCATTTATATCACCATGATTGATTTGTTTGATATGAAGATCAGCAATTGAATCAATGTTATTCAATGATAATAAAAAATCTGTTATGTCCAATTTGTTCTTCATCCACCACTGTTTCATGCACTTAACGAGTTTACATCATGACACAATCATTGACGACAATAACAGCACGGTTTGATATCTGTTGACGTTTTATCCCGGCTGGCCAATCTCAGCCGGAAATACCCCATAGGCTCGAAATAATTTTTATCTAACCACCCTTCCGAGCAATGCATTTTTTCGGTAATGGAATGCTTCAAACCCCCAACAACAACATTCCTGGTCATACCATCTGATTAATTGTAGCACGAATTTCATTAAACTCATTTTTGCAGACGCTCCAGTCTTTAAGCACAAACAAACCTTTTATCAATAGGTCAGAAGGTTTTAGTTTGTCACATGTCGACACCAGCATATCAACTATGTCATCGCTCAAACGACGATATTTTTTGTAATCCTTTAACCTCCTTATTGCAATCGTGTCTAACTCGTCATCGTCATCATCATTTATCAAACTGAGAACACAGCTGAAGTAGTACATGAGCCGAGCTCTTGGGTCATCTGGCACGGTTGTTGAAGATCCTGTGTTTTCAATCTGTACTCGAGTCCTACCAAAAGCTGCTGCCATCTCGGTGATACTTTGAATATTTGATTCGTACAAACCAAAGTCTAACAGCTAACTGATGAGTAATTACAATGTTTTATGTTTATCTTTCAAAGCAGTGTTTTTATATTAGATGTAAGTTTAATAAATAATTACCGTTTGTATTCACTTTATTTCCGTACTTACACCTCGAAATAGACAAGTTTTCTATTAGGAAATATGCTAATTAATACTTCCATAAAAGTAATTTATAAAATGATAGGTGAATTAAAGATACTTCGAAATAAAGACATTTGGAGAAAACAACAACAAAGGGAAATGAAAAAAGTGTTTAATTTAAATTATCATTACATTTTGCTGTATTTGTCAATATGCTTGCAAGTTCTCAGTACTTTTTGTGATATAGTCGTGTTTTCCAAAATAAATTAAGATTCTGGCCTAAAACTATGAAATATTGCCGATATTGTGATAGCATTTACTAGTGAATGAAAGTCTTTATAACTAGCTTTAGCTTTATTTTTAAGATTTTAACATATTATTCCTTATTTTCATCTGTGTTTGCCATTCAAATCACAACAAAGACAGCACCAGCAATTTGTTTCTCTGTCTGCTTAATACTAGATATTAATAAATTTTGGTCATATATGGCCGTATTTCATGAATGACTAACGAGCAGTCACCAATGTCTCTTTAAGTGACAGAGTACTAATGGTCGGATTCAAAGTGATAAAAAAAGACCAAATACATGTAATAATTACAAATAACCAAATTGTTGGCTTCCGCGCCGAAGCGCGGCGCTCTTATGGAATGAGATCAGATTTTGTGAAAGGGCGACAGCAACTTCTCGAGCCTTTTAGTCGGTCATAATAAAAGCCGAAAATTCCGATCGGTATGAGGGTGCTTGATTATTAAATAAGAATGAAATGTCGCGATATGTTACAATGAATTTTCGCAATGCAAACATTTACAAATGAAATAACCTTTTCCGTCAATAAATCGCGCTCTTCGGGGTTTTTTATTTATCATTTTGTAGTACACAGTCGGTTATCATGTCATGGTATGTTATTGTTGTACATGTATCCTAGAATGATCAGTTGATGACCTAAATATTCCAAAAACCTATTTATAGATATATCTTTTTATCACTCCTATCGGTAAATGCCGGTCTCTCCCGGTCTATTTTGACCAGGATTTACTAGTGACCGGCGAATAGTACCACACGTTTATTGTCCGGTCTCTCCCGGTTTTGGAGTAGATGTTTGATATCGTTACAATTAGAAAAAAACAACAATAGCATGTTTCATTTTATCTATATGAGATAAAAACAATAAATATGTACACGGATTTATATGTAATATAAATCCGTGATATGTACAATAATTGAGAAAAAGGTACATTTTTTATGGTATTAAAATGACATTATCAACTTTGAAACATTTTATTTAATTATTCAATTTGTTATCCGTGTTTAGTAAAGATGCCGAGGAATTATTCAAAGTTACAAATTAGATTTTATGAATTATTCAATTGATCGATAATTTAAAAAATGATAAAGAAAAATACAATGTACATGTACATGGTTTAAGAATAAACAATATTATATATTGAAAGATAAACCATAATTTACTGACTTTTTCCAGTTAAGCTTTGACTTATAATCGTCGGTCAATATGACAATTGAATTCTTAAAAATTGTTTTACAATTTTAATAAAAAAGTGTAGTAAAAACTCAGTATTAAAATAGCACATAAAACACAAAAAAGAATAAAAGAAAACAATATTCATAAAATTTGTATTTTTTTTTAATTAAAATTAATAGATATTACAATTATTGTATAATAAACAATTATGCTCAACATGATCAACATGGTAATATAACCAGTGTCATATTTTTACTAACTTAAAGTGTGGACAGATACCTTAAGGGGGTCTTCGCTAATAGCGATAACATGTACATAATAAGGGACAAATGTGTGGTACGTGTTGATCATGCGTTACACATATGGATTATAAATGATTGCATACATGTATATCCGTTGCTATTAATAACCACGATCATAAAGAAATAACAAGTAATATTCTAATCTCTAGCATGCCAATCAAAGTTCATAATGAACAATGTCTTTCGTCCGCTCATTCATAAGTGGTATACATTTCTGGTAGTTTATAAGAATATCTTGTCATCATATGTGTACTAGTTCATCTTCACTTGCTGCATTTCTTGCTTGGACGCCCTTTGATGCTTTGCATCAATGCTTTTCTTGTATTTAAATGTAATTACTACAAATTTAATCTCCAGTAAAAACTTAAAAACAGACAATTTATAACAATCATCTAATGACTATTAAGTAACGGCTTTTATATTTTAAATCCACCTTTACAAAATGCAATTTTTAAAAATTGAATAAATTGTGTTATATGATTCCCTTTTTTCTGAAAAAAAATAGATTTAAAACATTCAAAAAGACCAAATCCATGTCTTGTTGCTGACAAGCAATATAAAAAGTTCGGAGATTGTAATAATTGTGTTTTATATGGTACATAGTAAAACAACACAAAAAAGATCTCAAAATAAAGCCGACTACTTTTTCAAATGAGTTTGCATCACATGCAGAATCACGACGGTGTCATTGTAGATTGAAAGATTATTTCCATTTTATATTTCACTATGAAAAAACAATTCCTGCTTTTCCAATAATGTTCATTGATAAATAAGTTTATTGTCTTCTACTGACATTGTGTAGCTTTTTGGAGGTTTTGTATATATTTTCTCGGATGTCCAAAAGCCTAAAACAATAAACTTGATTTTTATGCCACCGCAACCCAAAAGGCCTAGAGCTTAGATATTTTGCATAAGGCATTTTCTGGTAGACCTCTGCCAAGATTGTTCAAATTATAGCCCTGGGGTCAAAATTGGCCCCGCCCCGGGGGTCATTGATTTTCACTATATGTACATATAGTAAAAACTTAATATACATTCTTGTAAAGATATAAAAGGCCTAGAGCTTAGATATTTTGCAGAAGGCATTGTCTGGTAGACCCTAACCAAGATTGTTCAAATTATAGCCGTGGGGTCAAAATCGGCCCCGCCCTGGGGTCATTGATTTTCACTATATGTACATATAGTAAAAACTTAATATACCTTCTTGTAAAGACCCAAAAGGCCTAGAACTTAGATATTTTGCATAAGGCATTGTCTAGTAGACCTTTACCAAGATTGTTCAAATTATAGCCGCGGGGTCAAAATCGGCCCCGCCCCGGGGGTCATTGATTTTCACTATATGTACATATAGTAAAAACTTAAAATACCTTCTTGTTAAGACTCAAAAGGCCTAGAGCTTAGATATTTTGCATAAGGCATTGTCTGGTAGACCTCTACCCAGATTGTTCAAATTATAGCCCTGGGGTCAAAATGTATATAGTAAAAACTTAGAGTAAAATCTTTAAAAAAAATTATTCTAGCAATTGACAAATGCTAGAGGTTAGATATTTTGCATGAAACATTGTGTAATGAAACTCTAGCAAGAGTTTTCAAATTATTGCCCTGGGGTCAAAATCGGCCCCGCACCGGGGGTCATTGATTTTCAATATATACATATATTAAAAAATAATAAAAAATCTTATTGTCTGAAGGTACAAGGCTTAGAGCTTAAATATTTGTAAAATGTTATCATCTATAGGTATTCTACCAAAGTTGGTCAAATTTTGCCTTTAGTGTCAAAATTAGCCCCGCCCCGGGGGCCATAGGTTTTCCTTATATGTATATAGTAAAAACTTAAAAAAATCATCTTCTCTAAATTTACAAAGGCTAGAGTTGAGATATATTGCATGAAACATTGTGTAGTGAACCTCTAGCAAGATTGTACAAATTATAGCCCTGTGGTATAAATTGGCCCCACCCCCAGGGGTCATTGATTTTCACTATGTACATATAGTAAAAAAATAAACAATCTTCTTGTCTGAAGGTACAAGGCTTAGAGCTTTGATATTTGGTATATAATATCATCAATGGGTCCTCTACTAAAGTAGTTTTAATTATGCCCCTAGTGTTAAAATTGCCCTGCCCCAGAGGCAATAGTTAACCTTATATGTATAAATTAACAAATTGAAAAATCTTATTCTCTGAATTGACAAAGGCTAGAGGTTAGATATATGGCATGAGACTTTGCGATGTGAACCTCTACCAAGATTGTTTAAATTATAGCCCTTGGGTCAAAATTGGTTCCGCCCCGGGGGTCATTGATTTTCATTATGTACATATAGTAAAAAAAAATTGTCTGAAGGTACAAAGCATAGAGCTTTGCTATATAATATCATCTATAGGTCCTCTACCAAAGTTGTTCAAATTTTTCCCCTAGTGTCAAAATTGGCCCTGGCCGGGGGCAGTGATTCTCATTATGTACACATAATAAAAACAGAAAATAAAACAAATGTTTTCTGAATGGGAGAAAGCTACAGCTAAGATATTTGACTTAAAATGTTGTTTGGTGGACCTGTATCAAGATTGTTTTGAATTTAACCCTTGGGTCAAAAATTTGCCTTGCCCAAGGGGACAGTGACATACTTTCTTGTCCTTTGATGTACAGCTATGAAATTTGAACCATGTGCACAGATTAAGATGTAAAGCGAACTTTGATATCAGCTGACCTAGATTTTGACAAAGTGTCTTACTGTGTTGTCTTTTGATGTAGTCATGAAATTTAGGCTGTGTGAAATATATTCTTCACCACCAAATTCACTAGACTCAAGTGCATTGATATATTCCTTCTCTGATTGGCGTCCGCGCCAAAGCGCGGAACCCCTTTATGGAATGAAATAAGATTTTGTGAAAAGGCGACAGCAACTTCTCGAGCCTTTTAGTCGGTCATAATAAAAGCCGATCATTCCGATTCTTGATTATTAATTAGGCCGCTATTCCATTTATACGTGATCAGTGTTCCGCGTCCGTCATCCGCGTCCGCTACCGATTCGCTAATCAAAGAATACGTTGAATCTATTCCTTTTGTCCGTTTACCATCCGCTTCCGCGACTGCATCCGCAACGTTTCGCAGGATGAGCGATTTTTTACGGACGCGGACAGTCACTGACATGTCTCATCCCTACAAAATGCCTCGAACGGAATTAAATACTTTATCAATTTCGAAAGAAAATACTAAAGAGCTCACCAAATTAGTGTAGGAGAACCTATAAGTTTATGATGCAGCAATGACAGATTAAAAATAACAACATCTGGTCTTCGGTTGCTCAAGAGATGTTATTTGAAAACCTAACTGATATTCAATGTTTGTTACATAATTCTTTGATGTTACAACTGTTTTTGGTATTAGAACGAAATTATATCATATTCTACAAATAATATCCTCTGTTCGCTATACTTCAATTAAAAGTATATAGAAAATAACGTACCTATGGAATAAATACCACGGACATGCCCGGACACGGATCACTGACGCGGGTCACGGATCACGTACTAATGGAATAGCGGCCTTAATCCGTGGTACAATGAATAGCGAACTTGCAAACATTTTTCAATGAAATAACCTTTTCCGTCAATAAATCGCGCTCTTCGTTTTTTTTATTTACACAGTGGGTTATTATGGTATGTTATTGTTGTACATTTATCCGAAAGCTGTAAATAGAATGATGAGTTGATGACCTAAATATTCCGAAAATCTATTTATAGAGGGATGTGTTCCTATCGGTAATTCCCGGTCTCTCCCGGTCTATTTTGACCGGGATTTACTAGTGACCACACGTTTATTGTCCGGTCTCTCCCGGTTTTGGAGTAGATGTTTGATATCGTTACAGAACAGAACAAATAATTTACAGATAAATAAGCTTTTTTTCCAAAATGAATGTTTGTCAGTTAATTTGGTAACAATGATTAATGAACACAGATCAACTCTCAAATTTATTGATTATCTTTATACATAAACATACAATTCGAAACAAAAACAAGAACAACAACAATAGAATGTTTCATTTTATCTTTATGAGATAAAAACAATAAATATGTACAATAATTGAGAAAAAAGGTACATTTTTATGGTATTAATACGACACTATCAACTTTGAAACATTTTATTTAATTTGTTATTTGTGGTTAGTAAAGATGCCGAGGAATTATTCAAAGTTACAAATTAGATTTTATGAATTATTCAATTGATTGATAAGGAAGTGGCCGAGGTCATGGGGGAGGACCAGGACGGGTATTCCGAGGGGCCAACCGAGGGTACACAACCATTTGAAGAAAGGGAGGTCAGTGAATAGCAGATCAATTGATTCACAAATGTGTCAGAAAATAATAAATAAGTTAAATAGATTATTTTAAAAAAAGATGAAGTAAAAAAAAAAAAAACCAAGATCTCTTATAAGTAGTGCTTTTAGTACCAATATTGCCAATAAAACCATAATTAGTAACTTTAGGTACAGTTGTGGTCTGTTTAATTTCCAGTCACAATATAAATCTAAAAAAATTTAAAACAATTAGGATGCAAAAGTGTTATTTTGGTCACATTTCCCATTGGATTAAATTAAAACAAAATGATTTCTTCTAGTTACTTAGATGTTCAACTTTTGAAAAGTTAAAAAGAAATTGTTCTGCTTTCAAAGAAGCTCCATTGAGGTGCAAAAACCTGAAAATAGAAAAATAGTATTTCTTACATAGATCAACTAGGGCACTTAAAACAGAAAGATATGCCAAACAGTTATGAAATATAAATGTACTCTGAATAAAATTAAAAATTAAATGTTTGTGCACTTCTTAGACTGTTTTGAGTTGAAAGCATTTAAACTCTTTATGTTTGGGACTGTTTTTATGCCCCCGGGCATATAGTAATTGAACCGTCCGTCCGTCCGTACGAGGTTAAACTAGAACGGCAAGTTGGATATTTCTTAAGTTCTACCTCTACCAATGGCTTCTAAGTTTACACACTTACTAATCAATACAAAGTACATGATCTGGGCAAGTTACATAACTCTGGCTTTCATATTTACAAAGTTATTGCCCTTTTTAGCACTTAGAAAATGAATAATGGTTAACCTAAAACGGCAAGTTGGAAATATATTAAGTTCTATCTATACTAATGGCTTTATAATTTCCACACTTACTTATCAATACAAAGTACATGATATTGCCAAGTTATATAACTGTGTCATCCATATTTCCCAGTTATTTCCCTTTTTTCACTTTGGAAATAGGGCCTTGTCTGGTTAACCTATTTCGGCAAGTTGGATTTATCTTAAATTTCTTTAATGATATCTTTCATATTAAGTAGGTGGATACCTTTGATAGTCCTCTAATTTTTGTGGAGTAAGCGGTCTCTAGGGTCAAGGTCACTGGTTTAAAAAATAAATATAAACATTTTTGCTCATACAGCCTTTATTTTTTAGTTGATGTCTTAGTTTAAAACAAACATGCCAAGGGAGGTCTTCCTTCTTTGGGTGTAGTAGGGGGTCATTTGGGTCAAGGTCAATGTTACCAATGTCAAGGTCACCAATGTTAAAAATAGATTTGTACAGGTGTATTGACCTTATTCTATAGACAGATGTTATTTATAATTGATAGAAACATAAACTTTGATGGAGTTAGTGGTCAGTTGGGTCAAGGTCACCAGTGCTAAAAATAGATGTTTACACATTTGCTCATATAGCCTTTATTTATTGACAGATTTTTATTATAATTGGTAGGAAGATAACTTACATGGTATTCTTCCTTTGGATGGAGTTAGGGGTCAGTTGGGTCAAGGTCACCAGTGCTAAAAATAGATTTTTACACTTTTGCCCATACAGCCATTATGAAGTGACAGATATATTTTATATTTGGTAGGAAGATAACTTGCATGGTAATTCATCCTTTTGATTGGGATAGGGATCAGTGGGTCAAGGTCACTTGTGTTAAAAATAGATTTTTACACTTTTGCCCATACAGCTTTTATTTATTGACATAAGTATTCTATATTTGTAATGAAGATAACTTGCATGGTATTCCTCCTTTGGATAGAGTAAGGAGTGAGTTCGGTCAGGTCACCAGTGCTAAAAATAGATGTTTACACTTTTGCCCATTCATCCATTATTTATTGACAGATGTATTTCATATTTGGTAGGAAGATAACTTACATGGTATTCTTCTTTTGGATAGAGTTAGGGGTCAGTTTGGTCAAGGTCACCAGTGCACAAAATAGATTTTTATACTTTTGCCCATACAGCCTTTATTTAATGACAGATGTATTTCATATTTGGTAGGAAGATAACTTGCATGAAGTTGAATATTTTTCAACTTCACAAGTCAGAGCAATGACTTGGCAACTTATATTTTTCACAATTACAAAACGCCATGACTTTGTCAAGCTATATAACTTGTTTTTACAATTTTTTGGCAATTTTTCTGTCCATAACTGAGTGAATGGGTAAACATTTTTTGAAATATTGCTACTGACAAGAATCTGAGTCGGGGGCATTTTCGTTTAACAAACACGTTCTTGTCTTCTTTTTTTTACAATCAGAAAAATTATTCTGGAGTGAGCTAAAATCTGAAAATTTGAATACAAGTTGTTAGTCCAGACCTATTTCAAATGGAACCTAAACATAAAAAATATTAAAAATCTTGTTATGTCGAAAAACCACAGCGGAGTCGCACTAATTTGGAATCTAACATATTCCTAATGTCAAAAATGTGCAGGTAACAATGTAGTTACTAGAGCTAGAATATTTCTTGGTTGTTTTTTTAATATGTTTATGTATCATTACAGGATACTGGTCAAGTAGGTGAGAGTACAGAATCAAGTTTGAGGATGTGGCCTAAACCACCTGATGTTGGAGGCTCAATCAATGAGTAAGTTTTTCATTTGTGATTTTATTCGGATATTTAAGTTGTGTGAATTAAAGTATTAAGTTATTTGCTTTGCAGGTCATATTTCACAATGTATTATGAAGAATAGGGACAGCTATTGAACTTGGCCAGGCATCGGGCATCACACTTCAGTTATGTTTTTGTATTCAAGTTGGTATCTTAAAAAACGCCTATTTGAGAGCAAAACAGGAGGTCACGGTCTAGGGCCCATACCTCTGATTTGCATTCTGACAGAATTATGGCCCTTTTTGATCTTAGACAAAATTCTGCATATTTTATAACAAGCACTGAGAATAATGGAGCACACTGTCCTGACAATCTCTGTTTTACAATGCTTTGGTATTTTCTTTGGCATTATAAGCTAGAAGCATGAAATTAGAGTTTATGTGTGTCTTTTTTCATTTCTAGAAAATTTATTTTAAAATAACATGTGAAGAAACTTATTTGGAATTTTTATACTTAAGCTGGAAAAAAAACTCCATTTAAGCATTAGAATACCACCTTTTGACATAAGTACGTATTTGAGAAAGAAAAACAGTTTGCTTTGTGATTTCAGTAATAAATTAAAATTGTGCAAAGATTTAATACTGTGCTGTCTTATAATCGTGATGTTAATGTATTGGACTTCTGTGTTTGAGTTGTAAAGGGTGCTTTTTAGAATAATTGCTGACTTAGAATTTTTGCAACTCCTTGATTTGGGTTTGAATCCCGACAGGGTTTCTGTTGTGTGAAGAAGCAATCAAACTAGCTTACAGAACGTTGGTAGTGAAATAATGTACAAAAGGATGCATGAGGTGTTCCATCAATATAACTGGATAGTCGCATTATATGGCTTAAATTTATATTTAATAAAATTACCCTTGAACCAGAATTTTTTCAACATTGTATGTTGTAATACATCTGCAGGGTTGGAGATGTTGATGACACAGAGAATGTTGATGAAGAGGAAGAAGAAGGTGAAGATTATGATGATGATGATGATGATGATGTAGTGGTTGAAGGAGAAGAGGAGAATGTAGTGGAGGGTGAATCGGAGGGAGAAAAAGAGGGCGATGCTGATGAGGAAATAGAAGAGGAGATAGAGGAAGAACAAGAACCTTCGGAGGAAAGGTTAGTGAGCTTTCCAACCTATAATATATTTGAATATTTTCACATCTCAGGAAGGGGTAACATGTATTCACTCAAAACAAACAAATTTTCTATACAAAAGGTAGATATTATTTTAACATTTGAAAAAATATATATCAACTGCAATATTCAAGAGAATATTGACTGTGCTGTAAAAAAATTTTGATTTATAATATCTGTTGTGTGTTGCAGTTTTGATGTTCCTTCATGGAATATCTGCCCATTGAGTGGCAACAAGACTTGCCGAATTGCTTCCCATGGGCATATTCCCAAGGGATGGTGGGTTGCGATATTGTGCTCAGCTTGGTGTCGCCATCACACCTGGCTTAAGTTTTTGTATGCAAGTTGGTACATGTATCCACAAAACAAATAAAGGCAGTGAGTTGAAACTTCACACACTTGATTTCTGTGATTATCTAACATGATGGGCACTGGTCCCATAACTCTGAGTTACATAACTCGGAGTAATGCCTCATTTCTTACTGTCAAGCTCTGAGAATATTCAAGCCTGCTGTCCGCATACAGGTTTTGTTAAATACAGGTAGGTGAACTAGCAAACAACTTCACTTTGAAGATTTAAATTAGATTAACTTAGATATACATATACATGTTTTATTGCTATTTTGTTACAGTATGGATAACAAGAGGGAACCAATGGCAGCCCCTGTTGCAGGATCGGGCTATTCCTCTTCACCAAGGTAAACCTTTACTTTAAATATTGAACATTTATTCTTTAATAAAAAGTTGTTCTAAAATCTGCATTTACAAACAAAAACTTTAAATATATTTTAAAACAAAAGCTTCTTATATGTGACTTTTTTCAATAAAAAGCCACTATATGTGCATTTTAAAACAAAAATCATTAATTTGAACAATTTTAAACAAAAACCACACTACTATAAAACTAGCCGTATGCTAGCAGCCAATGTTAATTGAGAGATGTCTCTAACCTTTGCATGTATATCCAAAGTTTTGTTTTGTGATCTTCATAGTGCATTGTTTTCAAAGCTGATTGTGAAATTATTAAGATGAATTGTTTTTGTATCAATAGAGACAATAGACCAGTTGAAGTGAGAGAAATACACAGAGAGACTAATAGAGAAGTGTTTGACACTGCAGAAATACAGAAGGTACATTTGTATGTTCTATTTTTCATATAGAAGAATTGTCAATTTGTGCTCCTAAGTGTATTAGCAATGAGTGTGTTTGTTTGTTTTGGGTTTTACGTCACATCGACACAGTATAGGTCATATCGCGACGTTCTAGCTTTACTGGTGGAGGAAGACCTCAGGTGCCCTTCCGTGCATTATTTCAGGCACGAATTGGCACCTGAGTAGAACCACCGACGTTCCATAAGCTAGCTGGATAGAGCAATGAGTGTGAGTTGATTTACCGATGTCACCAATATAGAGCCAGGTTAGCCTGTACATCAATGCATGCTGATAAGAGCATGTCTACGTCTTGTTGGTTATTTAATTTTAGTGTTTTCCTGTTGAAACCTATCATATTGATAATGAGTAGGTCAGAATAAATATAAGTCATTTATACCAATTTAGTGGGATAATTGTTAAAAAACTGAACTAGGGTCAAATCAAATGTTTCTGGTGTTGAATAAAGACTTTACAGTATGTTCGAGATGAATAAATGGTTGTAATGTTGTTATTATTACTGTAAGATAATATCAGAAAAATCATGTCATATAACCTTATTCATGGATGTACTTACTTGCATAATAAAGCTTGAAAATGAAATGCCTACATTTTTAGCTCGACTATTCGATTAGAATAAGTAGAGCTATTGTAGTCACCCGAGCGTCGGTGTCGGCGTCTGCGTCGGCGTAACCACTTATGTTAAAGTTTTTGTAATAGTGCAAATATTTTCAAAGTCCATTGACATATGGCTTTGAAACTTTGCACACTTGTTCACCATAATTACCCCAACCTGTTAACAGGAGGAGGTAACTGTATCAAGCATTTTGACAGAATTATGCCCAATTTTCGACTCTGAATTTACGTTAAAGTTTTTGTAATAGTTCAAATATTTTCAAAGTCCATTGACATATGGCTTTGAAACTTTGCACACTTGTTCACCATCATTACCCAAACCTGTAAACAGGAGGAGGTAACTGTATCAAGCATTTTGACAGACTTATGCCACTTTTTCGACTTAGAATTTACGTTAAAGTTTTTGTAATAGTTCAAATATTTTCAAAGTCCATTGACATATGGCTTTGAAACTTTGCACACTTGTTCACCATCATTACCCCAACTAGCCTTGGTTCCAGTCTGTCGATTTTTAGCTCGACTTTTCTATGAAAAGGGGAGCTATCCTACTCGCCCCGGCGTCGGCGTCGGCGTCGGCGTTAGCGTTGGCGTCACACCTTGGTTAAGTTTTTCGTACCACCCCACTTTATTTCAGAAGTATTACAAGTATGGCTTTGAAACTTACCATACTTGTTCACCATCATAACCTCCATCTACAGACAAGAGTACATAACTCTGTCAAGGTTTTTGACAGAATTATGGCCCTTTTTTGACTTAGAAAGTGTATTGAGCTTGGTTAAGTTTTTTGTACCACCTCACTTTATTTCAAAACCATTGGAGGTATTGCTTTGAAACTGACCATACTTGTTTACCATCACGACCTTCATCAACAGACAAGAGGACATAACTCTGTCAAGGTTTTTGACAGAATTATGCCCTTTTTGACTTAGAAAATACATTGAATATGGGTAAAATCCACTTATTGCCTTAACCCTTTGAGATATTGCTTTGAAACTTTTAATGCTATTTCACATCATTACCCCCATCTGTACGCAAGAGAAGGTAACTCTGTCAAGGATTTGTTTTAAAAAATTAAGGCCTTTTATCGACTTAGAATCTTGGTTAAGTTTTTAGTACCAGTCCACTTTTTGACTGAACTGTTTGAGATATTAATTTGAAAGTTGGAATACTTGTTTACAATCATGATTCCCAAACATGTCCAGGAGAAGGTAATTCTGTCAAAGATTTTATTTGAATTATGGCCCTTAACTGTCAATGTTTTGTATTATAGGCAAGCACTAAAAAACTTAAAAAATCTAAAAAAATTCATTCCTATCCACTTGTTCACTTTACCATAAATTATGTCATATAAACATTGCTGTAATATTCAAGGGTATCAAAAATACAAGTACAAAAATATACTGCTTCCTTGGCATAGATTTCTTGAAAAATTATGTTATTATGTCATTTACCAAGGTGTTCTGAGTGACGTAAAAATACCTTATTCTCTCAAAGTGGGTTTAATACTATTAAATTTATTTAAGGCTCAACTCAGTTTTTTTTTCTTTCTTACCAGCCCTCTTTTGACTTAAACATTTCAAACTTTGCTGCAGTGTTCAAGGGTATCACACAATTCAGTAAAATAATTCTTCACTAAATATCTTAATGTTCATGGCCATTGTTCACTTTAAAAATACAGAGATTCTTGTATTGCCTTTTACTGCAAAAACTTTTTTTATTGGCAAGCAATAAAAAAGTCGAGCGCGCTGTCTTACGGACAGCTCTTGTTTATGTGCTTCTAGTCGGCAAATCGATACTATGTTGTGTTATCTATGACGATCGAGTATGAAATAGCGCGTAAGTTATGAATAAATAAAAAAATATCAACGCCTGAATCCCAGGCTAGATTAAACGGATAACGACTTGAAACCATAAAAATTTGAAAAATCCGAAATTACTCCGACTCATCATAAAAAGGCCACGCTAATGAATAAAAATATATATAAAATAACAAATAGTAGCAAAGAAAGTGTACAAAGTGTCTACTCGTATATATAAGAACATCGTTTGTATAAATTTTATAATTTTTTATAAATGAAATACTAGTATTGAGAAATATTAATAATAAAATAAAATGCGTATTTTCATTTTCCGTATTTTCACTGTAAAAATTTATTTTTCACTGCAGTTAAATATAAAATTCTGTATTTTCACTGGTGTCTTGCCGGACTACTTTCTTCTCAATTCAGACAATACACTAAATTTAAGAAAAAGTCTTTCAAATTGTAATGTATTGTGGTATGAAAATTATCATCTACAACCCCTCGTGAAATATTTATTTTCTTACCAATCACTGAAAACACATCCTGTTTTTATAAAGAAAGACTTTAATATCCTCTATATAGCTCGTACATATGAAAGATCGTATAGAAATAATAATAACAAATATAGATGTATAAGAAAATGCTGAATAAACATGAATAAACGATACCGATATCATCGTGACAGTTATCATATAATTATTTTGTTCTTCTTTTAGCTAACTTATTTAGTAGCGTTTTAATTGTCCTTCATGTAACTTCAATCCGAATGTTCGAAGTTTTCCGATCAGTTCCGTAAGTTTACGTTATCAGTCAAATAAAAAAAACTGTACAAGAGAAATCAACGACGGTTGTTCATGTGCGGTGTAATATATGATGTTTGATAGCTGAAACTTCCGGGTACAAAATTGCCAAATGAACGTTTTTGTGACTTTTAGACGTGAATACGTAAATCATAGGTATTTTTTCATCTTTTTAATTCCATTTTAGCATAGTATCAGTGAGTAAGTGTTGTTTTTTTTCCTGCGCTGGGGTAAGGGGTAAAAATGCACTAACAGTTTTAGAAGACAATCATGTTATTGTGCACATTAAACTATCAGCAGTCCCTACTTTATTCTAAATAAAGCCACTATTTTTTAATGGAGGAAACAATTGAGCGAATGTTACGCGGAATACGATCGGTTAGTCCGTCTTCCTAAGCTAAGACTTATATTGTTGATGTAGTCCAGTTAAAATTATTTCATGATACAACATGATTGCACTTGTTCAATAATCTGGAAAAGAAAAGGGGGAGATCCTTCTTGGCTTGGTTAGATTGGGTCTGTTCATGAAAGATGATAGATATGGTCCGGTAACAATTTTAATAATTAACACACAACACATTGTCAAATTAAATTGAACATACGTAAAAAACAATTGAACGATGATAATACCGCATATATTACATCGATAGGTATAAAACTCAAAAAGGCTGATTCGAACAAATATTTGAATGTTCTTTTGAATGTGTTATTCAATTGAAAGTTAGACGGCGAATGTTCATATCAACTCACATTTCATAGCTATATTCATATACATGATTCGCGACCTAGTTGATTTTTAATTCTTTTTTACGAATGTTTTTTCTATGAGTTAGTTTTTTATCGGCCCGTCATGAGGTTCAATTCCATAGCTTAAGGGTCCATGTCACATTTTGATATCAGGAAACTAATATGAAGTACTTCTTCGTAAACCTGTCTTTCTAGATAGTCCGTCGTTCCTATGTCGAATTTGAAATACATTTAAAGAGATGTAAACATTTGCATTTGAAATGTTAAGAATATAAAATTGTATTGAAATCCATGGATAGATTGTACTGTTTATTTGATAAAACGACATTGCAATATATGTAACTACTAAAGATAAACCATACTTAGATAATGTAATTAATGACGCATTGACACACTTATACCCATAATGCACTGAAAAACACTTGTAATAAAACGCTTTCAATATTCAAGTTTCACAGAAGTTTCGTCATCAAGTTCCCTGGTGCATATTGTCAGTATTTTACAATTCGAACATTTTTGGGTAAACTTTCTTAACAGATGCTTATTATTACAATCAACAAACATTAGAACAAATTAATTTTATTTATAAAACTAATCTATTCATTAGATTGTAGTAGTATAAATATATTATGTACTAGTGAATGTTAGGTCAAAATCCTTCGAGAAATATAGGAGTTGCGCACAAAAATGCATTTCCATGTTTTTGTAAGAAAACAAAGGGTCATAATTCCGCAAAAAAAATGTTTGAATCGCAAAACTCTGAAAATATATGCCATGGCACTTGATGTCAAAGCTTCTGTGAAAGTTAAGTCAAGATATCTTGAGAAATGTAGAAGGAGTTACGCACAGACGAAATTGTTTACGTCCAACTGCCGACAAACCTCAATCTAATAAGCAGTAAAATGGTTGCAAATGCGCGCACAAACCAAGCCATTTTAAATCAGACACAGACATTTGCGCCAAATTAAATACTACATGTAATAATAAAATGTTTATGGGAGGGTTTTAGCTGAAAGATATACAATTTACAAAACTATACTAAATTTGAGTTTGAGTAGCATATGTGGATAATCGAATAAGCCCGTGTTCGAGGAAAGCTGGAGGTGCAACCATGGACGCTGAAAATTAATCAGGCCATAATACAGTAATGGGTGAACATTTACACAGAAATTATACAGAATGTAACTAAGACAGAGATGTATGAAGATATATTTTATTCATTTAAATTTTTTTTGGTTGATGAATAAAATAATCGTATTATGTCGTTAATACCTTTTGTCGTGATTTTTGCGATATATATTTTTTTATTATTTTCAAGTCGTACTTTTATTTCTTCTAGAGTTTGGTACTGTTTGTTAACTGACTTCCATTTCAAATTTACCGACGACATACACACATCGGATGTCGATTTATGTATGTTGTGACTTTGAAAGATAGCTATTGCTTACAACCCAAATATATTTACGTTAAAAGTGTCTTTTATTGTAGTTCGTTCGTACTCTATTTAGGATTTTATTACAACAATTATATATCGACATTTATTCATGAATTTATGGAGGCATTCTACTTTCCATATTCATTCCTTGTTTAGGAGAGAATCATACGCAATCTCTCCAAAGTGTCTGATTCAAAGTGGAAAATTTACTGAATTATAATCGGGAAAACATGAGGTATCGTCTCTGAAGATTTTATTGATATATACTCGTAACTGCCAATAAATCAGGAAATAAAAGGGCTTGTTTTGGAACAAGTTTTTTGGTGCCATTCAGCCTTTCATACATTAATTTTGTCTATTTTTTGGTCTATGTATAAGAGCTAAAGATTAAAGCTACTCATTAAAAGATTCAATAAAACAAAGGCCAAGCGACGAATCGCGTCAAAATATATGCATGGCCATGCAATACCATTTTTACGGAGTCGCAAAATCGGCACGGGTCTGTGATAAACTAGTTACTGGTCGCCGACTGATGGTGCGTTACTTAACAAGACTACTTATATTTAAAAACAATGGTGAGGTACAATAAGATATTTATAAGTGTTTTAAGTTGATATTGTCTTTGTTATTACAGAAAAATATAACTGAGATGAACCCTGAGAAGAGAATCAATAACCCCAACTATCTAAACTGGATCAAAGGAACTTTAGCCCTCATGCATATGTGTGACGTCGTCCGTAACTATGCTTATCACATATTTGATAAGTTCTTAGATACTATTTCAGACCGGTCGCATTATAACTGTGGATCAAATTATAAATTTTTGGCTTATCATGCGAAATGGGATTCCAGTCAGTGGAAGTTTACAACGACTTATCAATGCGTGTGCCACACTTTATTTCAAGAAATATTAAGACTTCACTCCTTAGATGACAAACGTATTGGTTTTACAAATTGCAAAGCCAAAACTGTTGGAGGACCATGGGGTTTAGCAAAATTTTTCATGCCAGAGAGCAGGCATTGTGCTGATATTGAAACACCTGGAGAAACGGAACCTATTTCCGTCTTAAAGATGATTCAAAACTGTCGTCTTTTCGACCATATTGCACCTGAAAATATTAAAATTGTAAGTATTTTGGACACCTTTAAAACTTTAAGTGGAATAAAATATATTTAAGACATGTTTTAGTTTTTAACGCACAAATAAAATGATATGTCACTCCGCTTAAGGGTTCTGTAACAAAATAGAATATGAAAGAAATCACACCAAAGCAGATGCACATGCTCAGTTATTTCTTCAAACAAGCGTATTCATAGTATTTAATAATTCCTCTTAATTAATTGCACAATGCCGATTGGAGAAATATATATAATGACAATGAATTTATTCGTAATATAGCCCAAAATACAATCAGATTTTCAATTTAACAAAGAGTGATGAATGCATAAATATATAGAAACGTATGTGTATATTTACAAGTTTGTAATATGCTGATATAAAGTTAATTTATTTGTGAATTTGCAACCTGTAATTAAGTCTTCACAACCGCAGAATGTATATGATAACCTTTAAATTTCTTTAATTAGTCGTGCAGAGCATTTGAGTTCCCGCTGCATGAATAAAGAATATTTAAAGGGCATTAAGCTTTATCTTATGATTTTCTTTTATAATTGCTTCCTCTATATTATGGTCGATTTTCTACAAAGTATTTTTCTATTTTTCTTTCATTGAACATGCATGAATGATGTACATAAACAATAAAATGTCCCGAGACATGTGTTTTAACACTTACTTAAAATATCATCTACTTAAAATATCATCTACTTAAAAATATCTATTTTTTTTATTTTCTACAAATTTTCGTATGAAATTGAAAACATTGGTGACATATAGGTATAAACATCTGGACTGATTGTTTTCGATTTTTTTACACTTTGTATTGCTCAATTATTTCTAATAACATTCGGTATGACGTAAGTCCACCATGCTCAATCTTATGTCTTAAATGCAGATAATTGAAAGTAGAAATGCGATGATGAATTCGCCACTGAATAATATAAATGATGCAGACTTGGAGAAGTACATTGATGCTATGGTCGACTTTTTGAAAGATGCTATGAATTCACAGATAAAAAGCGACATTCGACAGCAGCTGGACAAAGCTCAGAAGGAAATCCGTGAGGTAGTCTCAATTTTATCCTATCAATTTTTTTTTATTTTAGCAGTAGCAGAAGTGTTTTTTTTTTAAATATTTTTATTTAGTCACAGCAACAATGAAATATTAAAACCAAGTGGATGAAACTTTTCATTCGGTTTCAGCTCAGGTATGCAAATATGAGAGTCTGCTTCGAGAAAATGCAGAGAGAGCGATAAACTTCAAGAAAAGATTGGTCATTGGTAGTAGAAAGAGAGAGTATGAAGAGGCCGATGTTGCTAAATTAGGTGAATATCTCGACATCCTGGATGAACTCGGAGGCGATCTTCTAGCGTGGAATAAAAAGAGCTGGGAAATCGGGAAGCTAAAAGAAATTGGAAATTACCGGGACATTCTGAATAAAGCAATAGATGAAAGAGATGAAGCAATAAAAAGTTTGGTTGAAAAAAGAAAAGAGCTTGAAAATGTTAAGATTGAATTAAATGACACGGAGGACAAACTACGTGCAGCCGAAAAGAAAATATTTACTGTACAAAGAGAACTTAAAGATACACAAGAAAGATTGGATGCAATAACCGAACAACATAAAGATAAACAAGACGAGTTAAATAGCCAAAAAAAAACAATTAGATTCAGCAACCAAAGAAAATGAAAGATTACAAGACGAACTGAATGAAACAATTGAAAAATAAGATGCAGTAACAGAAAAAAAAGAAATACTTCGAGACTATTGCTGTACAACCTGTTAGAAGAAATCCTTTTGCAGCCATGTTGATTTTGTTATTCTGTTCGAGATATGTTCCTAATTTGTCTATATGTATGAAAATTAATTGCTCATAATAAACCTTTATGTATTTTATTATAATCATGTCTTAATTATGTTCATTATTTTACGTTGCTCATATATGTTATATTTAGTGGCAAGAGGAAAACAATTTTGAAAAGGGTTACATACAAATGTTTTTAGTGAAGGTGTAACAGCGAAGATATTATTGTTTGTTTGCGTTTTACGTTGCACCAACACATATGGCAACTTACCAGCTTTACTGGTGGAGTAGGAATGATATCGTTATAGAAAATATATAATGGAGATGTAAAATAAAGGTGTATCTGTGTAAATATCATCATGTTGATGGTCATCATGATAATATTGTTACTTCTTATTAGTTTACTGACAACTAAGAATGTACGAGTCTTTTTTAATCTAAAAATATTGTATGTACTTACTATAGTCTGTCCCATCAAATTTGAATATTCCATTTTTTATTTAATATAATAGTAAAATCATTTGAATTAATATCATGTTAACCCTGACGTCAATATCTCTAGGCATGTTTTTCATTTTTTTCATAAATTCAATAATATATACAAAATGATAAATAATAGTTTTTTCCCGTTGACTTACGTTGTAACCTGACGTGACGTCCATTTCAAAATGGCGGCGCCCATATAGACGTCATTTAGGGTTCGTCTCACAATTAGCATGAAATATACTCGGTAATTATAAAAATTTGATTATTCTTTTTTACTAACTAATCAATAGCTAAATGTTATCATTAAAATGAAAAATGATAACAAAGTTGGTGTCAAAAAGGCAATTTTACTACATGTACTAGCAAACCATTATTTAAAATAATCAAAATCTTTGAAGTGAAAACATCAATAACCGCTAAATATAAATTCTAACACACAAAGATTTATATAATTACCATAATACACTGTCGTATTTTATATTCTTTTAAATGAAGTGATTTGATTAGATAGCTTTTTCAATCAAGCGCGTATCTTGAATACAGCAACGCGTCGTAGGGGAACGGGAACACTAGCTAGAATACTATGAAAATGGTTCTTAGCTAATTAATGTTTACTTTACATAATTCTGTAGTTGTCTGAGTTTTGTCCATTAGCATGTATCTCGTCTATTCAAAAATGATTAAATTGACCAGGTTCGATGGGATACAAAAATATGTTACCCTTCTTATTTCGGGTGCGTTGTTCGTGCGCTTAAACTTTCCGTAGGTTTCAACTTTCACAAGAAATCGCCAACAAATACTACATTATCATGCAAATCTGACAAGAAATATATATAAAGGAGAACTGATTCACTATAAAAAAAGCTCGCGTTCGAGAAAAATGTAAATAATAAGAATATAATGCCATGCTTTCTAGTTTGAGAAATCAAACGTAGACCTATGCACTTTAAGCTCGTAAATACAGATTTAACTTTCCGTCCCACAATTTAACAAAATGTCCAGAAATATCGGCAGTGATTTGATATTATTAAGAATATGTTTGAATTGGAGCATTCAATAAGCGACAATAAGTGTTTTTCTTTCTTTCTTTTTTTTTGTAGATTCAAAGTGTTACATATCATCATTATGTTAATATGAAGGGGAGATCGAGTCAAAGAGAAACACCGGGCGACGTCCTCAATAATTTTAGCCTTCCTAAAATTTGAAAATATTCAGTGAAAAAAAAAAACAAAACAAAAAACAAACAAACAAACGATAGCATATTTTTCGCGGGAGAAAAATACCGCGTATTGTATATTTTATAGCTAAAAGAGATTTACTGACGTCCTGAATAACGAGATAATATGTAGGGAAATCATTTCTAAGAAATATAAAAAATAGTTTAAAAGCATATTTAATAGGTTATATGTGAAGAAATGGAAGAAGTATTGTAACAGTACAATAAGTTCATTAAATATAATATAATTTAATATAATTTTCATTAAGTCTGTTTAAAATTATTCAAATGTTATCAAAAGTTTTATTGTTAATATATGAATTGAAGGTGTAATTTTAACAGTTAAGTTGCAAAATCTGGGTATACAAAAAATATCTTAAATACCATCAAGGCAAATTTATCTCAAGGCTTAAAATTATATGTATGAGGTTACATATGCCTTACTGCCCTCTGTCAATGCCGCACCCGGAATCATCCATAAAAAACGCGAGGCATTTTTGTTACGTCATACATTTCGTAAATTGTTGTTGACGTAATAAAGTTTTTTCGTCAGGAATCCATTTTCAAGAGTTATAAACATTGTGATGTTGACAACTAAAATTGATGGGCCGTTCTTGAATTATGGATTTGGAACATACTGAATTATGATATGTTTCATGTACATATTTCATTTGCTAACCCAGATATAACTCCACAAATTGAACAATGTGTTAATAATGAGACGGATTAACAGTTTAAAAAAAATCTGGATCATCATTAGTGTAGGGGTCATGACATTTAGGAGTTTTGAAGATCTACGGAACTGGATAGAAACTGGCAATGAAGGAATCTTCAGAATGCGAATTTGTTGTGACGTTTATAAAGATCTATTTCGAATTTCAAAGGGATTTTATTCAGCTTAAAAGTAAGCGCAGTTGATGTGACTCGGTGTTCTTGTTGCTTATTTTTCATTTTTTTAAAGTTTAACATCATGCATTGCAACTAAACTGTTACATCTTGTAGGTCCAGCTTTTTAAAATAATTATGAAACGACCCCGAGAACCTCATGTATATTTTGGAAACATGACACGTGCTTTCTCCCGTTTATCTTCAAATGAAGAGTACTTCGGCAATGGCTACGAAAAATAAACAACAGAGATTTTCCATAGGGAAATCAAAATTTGCTTTCACAAGAAAAGTAGACATTTTAGAGTAAAATCCTGAAAAATCTCGAGGGTGACTTTTTTTTAGTTTACAAAAATAGTTTAATTTTTATTCAATCTCGTTTTGTTAATTCATACCAGGCAAAAGTTCATTTCCATTTTCAATGGGACAGACTATAATTGTGAATAAGATAGAAAATAAATATTTATAACAGTGTGTAAGTAGCACATCTTGAATTAATCTATATTCCATTATACTAACATTTAAGAAGTGATAATAGTTTTTCTATTTGAAATGTAACAGTCTGTGTATAACTGTCTTATATCTAATCTGAAATAAACTTTTATATATCAAATATCTTTCAGTCTTTATCACAAACTTAATTTTTACTTGAAAGATCAGTCATACTTATGCTGGTTTTAAGTAAAACAATGTTTTAGTAGAATTGTCATGTATTTAAATTTCTGCATGTGGGTTAGTTTACATGTACAATTTCTCTAAAAGTTGTACAATACAACTACACATATTAATGGTGGTGACAGTGATGACAGAGTGGTCAGAGAATTATATTTACAACATACTTCTAAGATATCATTATGCAGCTGAAGACCTTAAGCGACAATAGATCTTCAGTCCATCATTCTTGGTGCCACAATAGATGAAAGAGGAAAAGTGAAAACAACTTGGTAAAGTTTATCAGCTTCTTTGACACATATTTTAGTCTCTAAGATTCAGTAATTTTAAAATATTTCACCAGCTTAACATCACAGTTGTCCATTGTAGTATTGCAAAGGGTTGTCTCTGCCTTCGAGAGGGTCACTCATTTTGAGCAATCTCTTTTACTTGGCTGAAAACAGCTATGTCTCTATTGGTGTGGAGTGTCCAGCATATCAAAAAAGATCACAGAGGCAGGCAATTGTAAAGCATAAACAAGAACCTGTATTTGGGGAACACATATTCCTTTTCTCAGTAATCAATGTGCCAAAAAGGTTCATTCAAGAAACTTGAAACCATTATAACTTTGCAAAATAATGTACTTTGTATTGATAACTAAGCATGTGTAGTATAAAACCACTGGTACAGATAAAACTTTAGATATATCCAACTTGCCGGAATAATTTAACCTCATATGGATGACAGTTCAATTACTATATGCTTAGGGCATAAAAAGATGGGGTTTAGGATCTTTGGTCTCTGATGCCTGGTCAACTGCAGCTAAACATTTTGATCAGATATAAAATATCCCAGGTCCTATTGGATGAAAATATTATGTGACTGCAACCTCAATGCCATGGGGAGAGGGGAATTAATTAAAGGAGACACAAAGAGCCAAACATTGTGGGGCACACACCGATATGTGGCGCACATTAAAAACTCTCAAGTCCAACAACAATCAAGGTAAATAAGGTAAGTTGAATATATATGATTATGAAAGATTTCTTTGTTAAAATGATAAACAACAGTTTTAATGAGTTTTTAATACTTTAATTTAGCCATCTGCTAATTTCCTATTCTCAGTTAAAACAAAAATATATACAAAACTACATTGTAACAAAATACGAAATAACTTTGGTACTGTGTACAAAACCTACATAACTCTAACTGCTCAACTAAAATGAACCTACAACTAAATGAGGCATTTAATAAAAAATATCTCCAAAAAAATCTTAAGATAAAATTAAAAACTAAGCACAAGTTTCACTTTATTACCTTTAAAGTTGGTACTGTTGATAAGTAACACAGATCTAACATCAAATTGACATTATTTGAAAATCTTTGTAAAAAGAAAACAACAAAACAAGGTCAACTCTTAAGAAAAAAAAGCTTACTAACAGCATAATGTTGCCAAATCATTTATTAAGTCAAATAATAAACATAATAGTATCAATTAACAGGGTACAGTTTTACTCTCCTGTGAATTATGTCAGAACAAAATATTTAAGTATTTCTTAACATTAATGAGAATACAAACTTCTAATAGAATATGCTAATACAAGTCTTGAACTATTTTGAACCTGCAACTGATAAAGGTGATAAAACAATAACATGGATTCTACAAAATGACTGCTGAACTGATTATTCTGTTCTTAAATTAACATACACATCATGTAATATTTGAAGATTGAATGTTTTTTTATAAACCTTTAATTGTTCACCAAGTTCTTTCAATTATTTATCACTCCAGTCTTTTGAACTTCAGATCCTTGAACCATGGCACTTCATTTTCTTAACCATTTTCACACTTTTAATCATCAATTTTTACTTTTACACCATTTATGAATGATAGTAATGAAGAAAAAAGCACCAATTTATTTGATCAAGGACTCTGAGGCCATGAGCAACATTTTTAGTGATCTTGTCACCTTGTCATTAGGGTGAGCTGGGATATATATTCTTAGTTTTTGGTTTAGGGCATACAACACTCCTTTCATATGTTCCTGTGTGACAGAATCATGGGGGTCAAGGTTCATCACAGCTTCTTCCAAGTATCTGAAAAATTATAGAGAAAATTCTTGTTAAATAAACCTACAACAAATTTTGTTACATATAAATAAGCATAATCATTTGGGAAAAAAATGTTCATAAAGCAGCATGCTCCATTTTTCTCAGTACTCAACAATGAAATAAAAATCTTGCTTTCACTTACCAGTAACTAAACAAGTTTGGGGGATAATTCGATAATTCAAAGCATATATCATAGTAACTTCCCTTGGCAACAAACTGGAGGAATCACAATACATATGCATTCAAAGACAAGGCAATAGTTCTGAATGTTTTTAGTTTATTGACTGAAACAAAAAAAAAGTTATTTGATGCTGGTTTGTGAGAAAAAGGGGCATGAGCCAAAATATTCTTTTAAAAAGATTTATAAGGTAAGTAAATAAATTTGAATAGCTAAAATCTTTAAACTTTATCACTGAATTTTATCACTTTCTACATTTTCATAAAATATAGGTAGCATTCTTCTTTAATATTCAAGTCAAAATATTATGAGATAACTAACTCAGCTAGCCTTGGTGTCAAAGAATGAGAAGCCACATTAAAACTTTGGAAAACCAGTTTTGTAACTTACGAGACCCCTTATACATTTTTCTCCTATCATTTTGAAACCGTGAGAAATTAAACTGACTCACAGCTATACTATGATGGTTTCTCATTGGACCCAAACTATGACAGGGTGAGACTTACTTGTATTTAAGATCTGTATGATTTTCTAGATCAGCTGACAGCTGCTGTATGAGTGATAGGAGGACAGGCTGGTGTAAGGGACATGGTTGCTGGTTGAAAACTTGTGATGGATTTACTGTCTCACATAGACTCATCACAAGTTCAAGGTTAGCCGCTGACAATGCCTGAAATTATCATCATAAATATTGTATACTTGATTCAAATCGTTAATCATTTGCTCATTCTCTTGTTTTACCTCTTATGCTGGTATTCACCTATTTTGATCAAGAAATATACATCTTGTTATATCATAAAATAAATTTCCACATATATGCACTCTCAAGTTATCTCATTTCAATTGAACAAAGATAAAAGCCTTTTCTAATACTTAAGGACTTTTTTTTGATAAGTAGTCTTTCTTCTAGTAAGATAAGGAGTCTTTATTTCAATTCTATATAAATCTTTACTTTATACTTGTACATGTATCTTCATATTCATGAAGTTTTTCTGGTTTATGTTGAAATGCAAGACTCAGCAAGTACACTGTACAAAATATAAGGGGAACTGTCAGACAAAGTAAAGAACAGCAAAACTACAAAATGTCTTAGCCAACATAAATGCTTGTGATATTCAGGGATTCCATTAAGTTTCAAAGACTACAAATCTCTGATATTGGAAGTCACATTATATAGGTAAAGAAGGAAAAGCAATAAATTTTGGAAGTCACAAGCCAAAATCATGGAGTAAATGACTCCCAAACTTCCATTAACGGAAGCCTTGGATATTAATAGCATGAACTTTGCTCCACTTACCTGCTGAAATGCTGCATTTAGCTGCCCTTGTCGTAACAGATTCAGTATGTGTGTTTTCTCTACTTGAGGGTCAGGGGTCGCTCTCATTGGTGTCACTGCCCCTGACCTCATAGCATTAAGAACACTATCACTAATGGAGCTTCCCTGCTCCCTCATAGCAACCGCTACCTCTTCCCTCACAGCTTCCCTCACATACAGGGACATATCATCTTGTAACCTGTTAGATAAGTACAACACATTTACCTTTTCCTGAATAATCAATTACACAGCTTATTTACACAAATTAATATAATGGCATTTTCATACTTTAAATTTCGAACCCTGCAGTACATATGATGCTAGAATGGAATGCAGGCCTGATACTTTATATGAAACTTATAAGTATTTTCACAACAAGAACTATACAAGTTAAATTCCAATTAGCCAAAAAAGCTTACGGTTATTTTTAATGTACATAAATGTTACTGTCACTTGCCATGGAAATTTCAGATAAGTTCATTTAACTTTCCATTATTGTATGAAACTTACAGAGACATATTCTTAAAACTTATTCTACTGTTTTATCCTATCTCTATCTGAAAATGTGACTTATGATCACTGTAACAGAATGTACATCTTTTTCTTCATCTGTTGACTTTAAAGTGAAAACAACACTGCCAAAGTCATATGGTGACTTTCTAGCTTTCCTACAAGTTTCCCCTCTGAGTTACATTCCAGGCACAAACAGGAGCCAAAATGGAAAAATATACTACCTGCAAACTTGCTTTCCCGACATGGAAAACAAGAGCACCGCTAGGCGGAGCATTATATGCCCGAAAGTGTTTTTTTTAGTAAGGATGAAGCATTTGTAAGACATGGAATTCGCTGTTCATCCTATAAAATTTTACAGCTGTAGGTTGATTAATACTTAAGTTATTAATAATGACCTTAACCTTTGACCTTGTGACCCCAAAATCAATAGGGGTCTTCTACCTTATATGGACAATCATCCTAAAAAGTTTGAATATTGTGGGCCAATTGGAACTTTAATTATGCTCTAGAAACTGTTTTCAGTATTAAGGTAAAAGTGACTTTGACCTTGTGACCCCAAAATCAATAGGGGTCTTCTACCCAATATGGATAATCATCCTATGAAGTTTGAATATTGTGGGCCAAATGGAACTAACGTTTTGCCCCGGAAACTGTTTTTGGTTTTAAGGTAATTGTGACCTTGACCTTTGACCCAGTGACCCCAAAATCAATAGGGGTCTTTTGCCCAATATGGACAATCATCCTATGAAGTTTGAATATTGTGGGCCAAATGGAACTTAAGTTATGCTCCAGAAACTGTTTTCAGTTTTAAGGATATAGTGACCTTGACCCTTGACCCCAAAATCAATAGGGGTCTTCTACCCAATGTGGACAATCATCCTATGAAGTTTGAACACTGTGGGCCAAATGGAACTTAAGTTATGCTCTGGAAACTGTTTCCAGTATCAAGGTAATAGTGACCTTGACCTTTGACTTTCTGACCCCAAAATCAATAGGGGTCTTCTATCCAATATGGACAATCATCCCATGAAGTTTGAACATTGTGGGTCAATTGGAACTTACGTTATGCTCCGGAAACTGTTTTCAGTTTTAAGGTCATAGTGACCTTGACCTTTTACCTTTTGACCCCAAAATCCATAGTGGTCTTCTACCTAATATGGACAATCATCCTATGAAGTTTGAACATTGTGGGTCGAATGGAACTTAAGTTATGCTCCGGAAACTGTTTTCAGTTTTAAGGTCATAGTGACCTTGACCTTTGACCTTGTGACCCCAAAATCAATAGGGTTCTTCTACCTAATATGGACAATCATCCTATGAAGTTTGAACATTGTGGGTCAATTGGAAGTTAAGTTATGCTCCAGAAACTGTTTTCAGTTTTAAGGTCATAGTGACCTTGACCTTTGACCTTTTGACCCCAAAATCAATAGGGGTCTTCTACCCAATATGGGCAATCATCCTATGAAGTTTGAACATTGTGGGCCAAATGGAACTTAAGTTATGCTCCGGAAACCAAATTGCTAACGGACGGACGGACAGACGGACGTACGGACGGACAGACAGACAGACGGACGCCAGGGGGTATAACATAATATGCCCTTTCGGGCATATAAAAAAGTATTCAAATATAGAACATTTACCTTGATAGAGATTTATGGACTTCATTACTGAGTTGAGATTGAATTGTTGCTATCACATGAGATTTCATTTGTTCAGCTGATGTTTGGAAGGAATCGGTAAGTTTTCGTAATTCTGCAACAACTGGATCCCGTGCTTCTACATGTTTCTGTCGAATACTGTCGAGATGTGATTCCAGTTGTCTAGTATCTGTAAAGTAAGATCAGATACAGGGATATAGCTTTAATCTATTAAGGATTTATGTATTTGAAGTTTGATGCAGATACCTTTAAAACTAAAGAAGTTATAGCAAAAAATAACAACTGAGCGACTCAATGATAAACATAAGTTTCCCATTGACTTTTGCAGCAGGATGACTTTTGCAGCATATCCTGCTGTCAATATTACTCTGCATGAGTACAAGGGTGAATTTTCAATTTCAAGGATACAGGCAATTCTAAGCATTACACAAACCGGGTACCAAACTTGTTACACATCTTCATAGTTAACTCACTTAAAAATGATTTGGTCAAAATAGCAAGGTTTTATGTTAATTATCTTACAGTCAGTATCAACCTTGTATGAGAACTTGATAGCATGCTTGTGTATAAATAATTTACAGTTGTAATTTCACACCACCGAAGAAAGATGGCAAGTCTGAAAGCTTATTATTACATTTTCATGGTGATTAGAACATTAAAATTTAACCTGACTGATAAAGACAAAACAAGCTCAAACTTACATTCTTTTGTACCTCTCTGGAAGGTATCTGTAACTTGTTGGTACATGTTTTGTGTAGTTCTCTCAAAAGAAGGTATTACAATATTCTGGAATGCTTCACGGTATGCAGCCTGCATTGGTGCCTGTATGGCATTGCCTGCTGCCACACCCACAGCCTCTACTGTTTGCTAGAAAAAACAATGGAATGTTGTAAATCTAAGATTAATGGTATAAATGGTACAAGTTTCCTGTAATGCCACTGAAGATCCACCCAAAAGACGAGTGTCATGACCCTATATTGTTCATTTGAATTGTACTGCTCAAAAAAGACTTAACAATAGTTCCAGAATTAACCAACAGAAGCAAGTTATATACCTCCATACAACTGCTACAGGCAGAAAATGCAATCTTATCCTTAGCAGTCTGTTAAGACTAATCTTGTGAAAGAATTAAAATTAAATTTAAACTTCCATCTTAAACAAGATTTTCAAAGAATTTTCTTCATGAAGACCTGAAAATATCTCACATACCCACCTCCATCAAATGAATTTAACAATGTTAATATATACAAACTGCTTTTGGTAAACTGTATGAACCAATTCACTATCTATAAATCTGGAAAATGTTCATAAATATAATTATTTGAACTAAAAATACAACAATGACATTTCTTTTCATTATAATCTTTCATCCAGAAGAACTTGTTTTCTGAATAAGCTAAGCAAACTAACAGACATGCAAAACTATGTGGTTTTTTTTATGTACTCCTGCGCAAGTTTCTATATAACAATAAACACATACCCGTGATCTGAATGTCTTGGCAATGTGGGAAGCATTTTCTCTGATGAGGGAATCAGCTGCTGTCAGTTTCTGTGTCATGTCTTGATGTATCTGGTCTTTCACTGGTTCCAATACTTTTGTTATACCTACATAATATAGTTAATATACAGGATAGATAAGACACACTAACAAATCAATCATCTCTGATAAAATTTCACTTCAATGATGCAAAAATGATGGACATCTTCTTCAATAATTTTTTTTTCTACAGCAGACAAATATTCTCTCATCACACATTGTTTTAATAGTTCAGTAACAGTACTTGCTTGCATAAATTCTTCCCCAAAATTTTAAGGATTTAGTGCATAACAACTGTAACATGCATGTGATAAAGGAGATGGCACAATTTTACACTAAACCTACAGTAAGTATCATTGGAATAAATGAAGGGAGGCAACTTGTTTTCAGAATGTAAAATATACATCAAAATAATGCAAAAGGAAAACTGTTTCCACATCCAAATTGTATGTAGACCAAAATATTTAATCTATACAGATATATGAAAAATCTTTTAAAAGAAATAGTTTTCAATGGAAATATTATTTCTACAAAAATATGCTTTTACTATGGTGACTTACTGGGAACAATAGTGCTACGAACTACTTTATCCATGTGACTGTTTACTGCCTGTGCGAGTGATGTAGCTACTGTATTCTGTAATCTCTCTTGTTTACGTTCATCACGAGCCTCTGCTTGTCTCATTATATCCTGTACTCTCTGATGTTAACATGTGTTAAGGTTATCAAAATACAAGAAACAAAATGTCAAAATATGTTACCATGGCAATTCTGCCCTGTATCCATAGAGATATATAGTTTTACTATGTCCTTTATTTCATAAAAGGAATTTATTTCTTTTTAAATCTTTGAACCACTTTTGAAAGCAGGTTTAGTAGTATCCTAATTTCTATCATGTTTAATTTGTATATGGTACTTAATGACTTTCAGTTGGAGAAAAAAACTGTCCAATGTCAATGTTTTGATATTTACTTGCTAAATTTAAGAAGACAGAACAAGAGGGCCATGATGGCCCTAGATCGCTCACCTGACCCATCAAACTCATCCGAACAATTACCTAGACAAGCATTCTGACCAAGTTTCATGACAGGTGAGTCAAAAATGTGACCACTAGAGTGTTAACAAGGATTATCCATATTTGAGCAGTGTGACCTAGTTTTTTACCCAGATAACCCATATTCGAACTTGACCTAGAAATCATCAAAACAAACTTTCAGACCAATTTCCAGGATACTTGGATCAAAATAGTAGCCACAAGAGTGTTAACAAGATTTTTCTATTTTTAGCTCCGGTGACATAGTTTTTCATGCGAGATGACCCATGTTCAAACTCATCCGAGCAATTACCTAGACAAGCAGCCTGACCAAGTTTGATGATAATTGAGTCAAAAATGTGACCACTAGAGTGTTAACAAGGTTTTTCCATATTTTGGTGGTGTGACCTAGTTTTGCATCTGAGATGTTCGAACTTGAACTAGAAATCATTAAAACAAACTTTCAGACCAATTTACAGAATATTTAGATCTAGAGTGTTAATAAGATTTTTTCTATTTTTAGCTCAGGTGACCTACTTTTTCGTACATAATGACCCATGTGAGAACTCATCCGAGCAATGACCTAGACAAGTATCCTGACCAAGTTTGATGATAATTGAGTCAAAAATGTGACCACTAGAATGTTAACAAGGTTTTTCCATATTTGGACAGTGTGACCTAGTTTTTGACCCCAGGTGACCCATATTCAAAGGTGACCAAGAAATCATCAAAACAAACTTTCAGACCAATTTACAGGATATTTGGATCAAAACAGTAGCCACTAGAGTTTTAACAAGATTTTTCTATTTTTAGCTCCTGTGACCTAGTTTTTCATCCGAGGTGACCCATGTTCAAACTCATCCCAGCTATCACCTAGCCAAGCATCCTGACCAAGTTTGATGATGATTGATGCAAAAATGTGACCGCTAGAGTGTTAACAAGGTTTTTCTATTTTTAGGTCCAGTGACCTAGTTTTTCATCCGTGATGAACCATGTTCGAATTCATCCGAGCTATCACCTAGACAAGCATCCTGACCAAGTTTAATGATGATTGAGGCAAAAATGTGACCACTATAGTGTTAACAAGGTATTTCTATTTCTAGCTCCGGTGACCTAGTTTTTCATCCAAAGAGACCCAAGTTCAAACTCATCTGAGCTATCAACTAGATAAGCATCAAGACAAAGCTTAATGATGATTGAGGCAAAAATGCGACTGCTAGAGTGTTAACAAACTAAATGTGGCGAACAACGGACATTTATTGATCCTAAAAGCTCACCCTGAGCAAGCTCAGGTGAGCTAAAAATAACATTTGACAGTACCAAATTTCTAACAGGGAAAGTCTATTGCACAATACAGTTGTCATAGGGTTAAAGGATATTCTGAAATCCTATATTTTAATAATAAACAGTTCTAAAAGCAGGTCAATTTCAATTGTGTACAAATCTGTCTTATAAAAATTTGTTAAAAGGATATTTTCTTTCTGTGAGTGTTGATTAAACAATCTCTCTACCCTTGATGTAACAATGTTCTCTAGTTTACCAAGATGTTCCTCTATACTTGGCTGGGCACCTTCAGATACTTGATGTAACTGTTCCTGTTCCAGCTGCCGACGTCGTAGCTACAACAACAACACAATTATCATATAATTCATAATTCTTCAAATTGACCTGATCCCTCAACAGAAAATACTCTATAGCAAGTTTTGATTGAAATAAAAAGTAATGGATCACAATAACAATAAAAGTTTATAATTTCACAAAGTGATACATGTTTCTTTTCCAAATTAAAATAGGCAGGAAAAGGCCTGACTTTTTTTGAGGCAGTAACAAAGGTAAAAGTTTAGTTTATGGAAATTTGAAAAAAAAACACTGGAAAATACACAGAACAGCTCTCTGTACAACAACTACCTCTGTGCAGCAACTACCTTTGTACAACAACTACCTCTGTACAACAACAACCTCTGTACAGCAACTACCTCTGTGCAGCAACTACCTCTGTACAACAACTACCTCTGTACAGCAACTACCTCTGTACAGCAACTACCTCTGTACAACAACTACCTCTGTGCAACAACTACCTCTGTAACAACAACTACCTCTGTGCAACACAACTACCTCTGTCCAACAACTTACCTCTGTGCAGCAACTACCTCTGTACAACAACTACCTCTGTGCAACAACTACCTCTGTACAACAACTACCTCTGTGCAGCAACTACCTCTGTACAACAACTACCTCTGTACAACAACTACCTCTGTACAACAACTACCCTCTGTACAACAACTACCTCTGTGCAGCAAACTACCTCTGTGCAGCAACTACCTCTGTACAACAACTACCTCTGTACAACAACTTCCTCTGTACAACAACTACCTCTGTACAGCAACTACCTCTGTGCAGCAAACTTACCTCTGTACAACAACTACCTCTGTACAACAACTTCCTCTGTACAACAACTACCTCTGTACAGCAACTACCTCTGTACAACAAACTTCCTCTGTACAGCAACAACCTCTGTGCAGCAACTACCTCTGAACAGCAACTACCTCTGTACAACAACTTCCTCTGTACAACAACTACCTCTGTACAACAACTTTCCTCTGTACAACAACTACCTCTGTGCAGCAACTACCTCTGTACAACAACTACCTCTGTACAACAACTACCTCTGTACAACAACAACCTCTGTACAGCAACTACCTCTGTGCAACAACTACCTCTGTACAACAACTTCCTCTGTACAGCAACTACCTTCTGTACAGCAACTTCCTCTGTACAACAACTACCTCTGTACAACAACTTCCTCTGTTACAACAACTACCTCTGTACAACAACTACCTCTGTACAACAACTACCTCTGTGCAGCAACTACCTCTGTACAACAACTACCTCTGTACAACAACTTCCTCTGTACAGCAACTACCTCTGTACAACAACTTCCTCTGTACAACAACTACCTCTGTGCAGCAACTTCCTCTGTACAACAACTACCTCTGTACAACAAAACTACCTCTGTACAACAACAACCTCTGTACAGCAACTACCTCTGTACAACAACTACCTCTGGTGCAGCAACTACCTCTGTGCAGCAACTACCTCTGCACAACAACTACCTCTGTACAACAACTACCTCTGTACAACAACTACCTCTGTGCAGCAACTACCTCTGCACAACAACTACCTCTGTACAACAACTACCTCTGCACAACAACTACCTCTGTGCAGCAACTACCTCTGTACAACAACTACCTCTGTGCAGCAACTACCTCTGTACAACAACAGTTTCAAATTTTCCGAGGTAAAATTTCAAAATAGATTTAACCACTCAACAGCAACAACTCTCATCAACAAACAACATGTGTCTTCCAAAGGGGGGTTGCTCTGCAGAGGCTATACTGTAATTTTTGATTTACCTCAAGATAATTTTCTTGTTGAGCAGACATATTGTGTTTCAGAAATTCCAGTTGTTGTTGTTGATTCTGTATAGCTTGAAGTATGGCAGCCATACTGGAATGTAACTGCAACAAAAATAATAAATTTTTTTATCACTCTCCAGACAATAAGATAATTATTATGTTATCTATCATAACACTACAGTCATTAAGTTATAATAAAATAAAATTCATAAATTCTTTTAAACCTTAAAAATGTAGGCATTTCATTTTCAAGCTTTATTATGCAAGTAAGTACAGCCATGAATAAGGTTATATGACATGATTTTTCTGATATTATCTTACGGTAATAAGAACAACATAACAACCATTTATTCATCTCGAACATACTTTAAAGTCTTTATTCAACACCAGAAACATTTGATTTGACCCTAGGTCAGCTTTTTTTACAATTATCCCACTACATTGGTATAAATTATGTATATTGATTCTGACCTACTCATTATCAATATGATAGATTTCAACAGGAAAACACTAAAATTAAATAACCAACAAGACATAGACATGCTCTAATCAGCCTGCATTGATGTACAGGCTAACCTGGCTCTACATTGGTGACATCGGCAAATCAACTCACGCTCATTGCTAATACACTTAAAAGCACAAATTTACAATTCTTCTATATGAAAAATAGAACATACAAATGTACCTTCCGTATTTCTGCTGTGTCAAACACTTCTCTAATAGTCTCTCTGTGTATTTCTCTCACTTCAACTGGTCTATTGTCTCTATTGATACAAAAACAATTCATCTTAATAATTTCACAATCAAACTACAGAAAACTATGCACTATGAAGATCACAAAACAAAACTCTGGATATACATGCAAAGGTTAGAGACATCTCTCAATCAACATGCTATTATACGGCTAGTTTTATAGTAGTGTAGTTTTTGTTTAAAATTGTTCAAATTAGTGATTTTTGTTTTAAAATGCACATATATTGGCATTTTATTGAAAAAAGTCCCATATAAGTAGCTTTTGTTTTAAAATATATTTAAAGTTTTTGTTTGTAAATGCAGATTCTAGAACAACTTTTTATTAAAGAATAAATGTTCAATATTTAAAGTAAAGGTTTACCTTGGTGAAGAGGAATAGCCTGATCCTGCAACAGGGGCTGCCATTGGTTCCCTCTTGTTATCCATACTGTAACAAAATAGCAATATAACATGAACATGTATATCTTAGTTAATCTAATTTAAATCTTCAAAGTGAAGTTGTTTGCTAGTTCACCTACCGGTATTTCACAAAACCTGTATGCGGACAGCAGGCTTGACTTTTCTCAGAGCTTGACAGTAAGAAATGAGGCATAACTCTGAGTTATGGGACCAGTGTGCATCATGTTAGGGCCCAGTTACACAGACGGTCGGTCCCCAATCGGTCATTTAATTTTAAATTTACTCGCTGTTATGATCGGTTGTCATGCGTGATTTTATTTCTGGTTTTCTGTGTAAACAGCCATCAGTGACAGAAAGCAAACTCAAACGGGAATGGGTCGATGATTAAATGCTGAAATACTTTTGGTTTTTATCGTTTGTAAATCGGAGCTAAATCGGGCGTTAAGCTGATTAATCGGTGTTTGATAGCTAGTCATCAGTGGTTAAACACTTTCCATCAGATATGGCCAGTGATTCATATTTGGTTATCTTTGTCCGATCGGCGATATCGGTGATTAAGAGCTTGCATATTTCGTGATATAGGTTGCCGTCGGTTATTTTAAAAATATTTTCACCGATCGAGAATTTTAAACATGTTTAAAAAACCCAATCGGTAATTTTTCACCGATGAAACTTATCTTTCCCAAATAGCAGTTGATAGGTGGAAAACAGGTGACCAATAGGTGATATGGGTGTTAAATATGTTGTCATCGGTTCACTCCATAATTTGGCTAAAAAAACTATTGATCAATCACCGATGGCTCTGTGTAACTGGAATGTTAGATAATCACAGAGAACAAGTGTGTGAAGTTAAGATACATGTACCAACTTGCATGCAAAACTTAAGCAAAGTGTGACGGCGACACCAGGCTGAGCACAATAGCTCTCGCTACTCACCATCCCTTGGGAATATGCCCATGGGAAGCATTTTGGCAAGTCTTGTTGCCACTCAATGGGCAGATATTCTAGGGAGGAACATCAAAACTGCAACACACAACAGATATTATAAATCAAAATTTTTTACAGCACAGTTAATATTCTTTTGAATATTGCAGTTGATATATATTTTTTCAAATCTTAAAATAATATCTGCCGTTTGTTTTGAGTGAATACATGTTACCCCTTCCTGAGATGTGAAAATATTCAAATATTTTATAGGTTGGAAAGTTAACTTACCTTTCCTCGGAGGGTTCTTGTTCCTCCTCTATCTCCTCTTCTATTTCCTCATCAGCATCGCCCTCTTTTTCTCCCTCTGACTCACCCTCTACTACATTCTCCTCTTCTTCTTCAACCACTACATCATCATCGTCATCATCATCATCTTCACCTTCTTCTTCCTCTTCATCAACATTCTCTGTGTCATCAACATCTCCAACCCTACAGATGTACATACAACATATAATGTTGAAAAAATTCTGGTTCAAGGGTAATTTTATTAAATATAAATTTAAGCCACATAATGTGACTATCCAGTATTATTGATGGAAGATCTCATGCGCCCCTTTATAATCTAGTTGGATTGCTTCTTCACACAACAGAAACCCTGTCAGGATGCAAACCAAAATCAACGAGTTGCAAAAAATTCTAAGTCAGCAATTATTTTAAGAAGGCACCCTTTACCACTCAAACACAGAGGCCCAATACATAAACATCACTATTATAAGAGAGCACAGTATTAAATCTTTGCACAATTTCAACTCATTACTGAAATCACAAAGCAAACTGTTTTTCTTTCTGAAATAAGTACTTATGTCAAAAGGTGGTATTCTAATGCTTAAATGGAGTTTTTTTCCAGCTTGAGTATAAAAATCCTAAATACTTCACATGTTATTTTAAAATAAATTTTCTAGAAATAAAAGAAAGACACACATAAATTCTAATTTCATGGTTCTAGCTTAGAATGCCAAAGAAAATACCAAAGCATTGTAAAACAGAGGTTGTCAGGACAGTGTGCTCCATTATTCTCAGTGCTTGATAAGAGCCTGGATTATGCAGAATTTTTTCTAAGATCAAAAAGGGCCATAATTCTGTCAGAATGCAAATCAGAGGTATGGGCCCTGGACCGTGACCTCCTGTTTTGCTCTCAAATAGGCGTTTTTCAAGATACCAACTTGAATACAAAAACATAACTGAAGTGTGATGCCCGATGCCTGGCCAAGTTCAATAGCTGTCCCTATTTCTTCATAATACATTGTGAAATATGACCTGCAAAGCAAATAACTTAATACTTTAATTCACACAACTTAAATATCCGAAAAAAAAAATACACTCAATGAAAAAACTTACTCCATTGTGATTGAGCCTCCAACATCAGGTGGTTTAGGCCACATCCTCAAACTTGATTCTGTACTCTCACCTACTTGACCAGTATCCTGTAATGATACATAAATATATAAAAAAAAAACAAGAAATATTCTAGCTCTACTGGCATGCGAGCAGTTCCCGTACAGAAGCAGTACCCGTATTTTTCATTTAAACGCTTGATTGTTACTTGCATTCTTCAAAAAATCATTTCAAATCAAGCAGATACATAAACCAGACAAAATCTAATTGTCAGTTCGGCAGTACGTATATAAAGTCTCATTTTAAATCACTTTCACCTGTGCGTCGTCAAAAACGTGACCTTGTTTTTCTCCGGGGATTCCGTCCTTGCGCGCATGCGCAAAAATACTTACACGTGAGGCTTGTTAAAGGGTTTTCCACTAATACCACCTGTTTTACAAATAAGTAGGCAATGAGATGAAAAAATTGTTTAATTATCAGAATGTTGACCAATCAGTACTTAATAAATAATAATTTTATGGCTTTGATGCGTAAAATACCAATGTATACAAGCATGTTACTGCCTATGAATGCGTTGGAGTAACGGAACTGGGAAATAGATACCCGCGTTTAGTCTACGCTCTATTTCCTGAATTACATCTATTTATCTTTTAGATAATGGTCTGTTTCAACAATTGTAAATGAAAAATAGGTCCGATATAATAAAATTGTATCATTATAATGGGGTTAGATTTTATGTATGGGGAACTACTTCTCTTCATACAAAATAATGGATAATTTCGGTACCCCATATGAGGCCTCATAAGTAAGGGTTATTCTATGTTTTAGAACATGATGGAATTTCCATGATTTGTGTGACGAGCCGAATATTGATGTGTAGCATTCAAATATTGGTGAGTGAGCGTAATAAAAAATAATGATTAAGTAACTATGATTTTTGTACGGGAACTGCTCGCATGCCAGTAGACTTTACATTGTTACCTGCACATTTTTGACATTAGAAATATGTTAGATTCCAAATTATTGTGACTCTGCTAAGGTTTTTCGACATTCCGTAACAAGATTGTTAATATTTTTTATGTTTATGTTCCATTTGACATAGGTTCAAAATTTCAGATTTTGGCTCACTCCACGTTTTCAGAATGATTTTTCTGATTGTAAAAAAAAAAAAAAAAACAGTCCCAAACAAAAAGAGTGTAAATGCTTCCAACTCAAAACAGGCTAAAAAGCGCACAAACATTTAATTTTTAATTTTATTCGGAGTACATATATATTTCATAACTGTTTTGCATACCTTTCTGTTTTAAGTGCCCTAGTTGATCTATGTAAGAAATATTATTTTTCTATTTTCAGGTTTTTGCACCTCAATGGAGCTACTTTGAAAGCAGGACAAGTTTATTGCAAAAATTCACCAAGGTGAGACTATTTCTTTTTAACTTTTAAAAAGTTGAACATCTAAATCACTAGAAGAAGTCATTTTGTTTTAATTTAATCCCATGGGAAATGTGACCAAAATAACCCTTTTTGCATCCTAATTGTTTTAACAATTTTATTCATATTGTGACTGGAGATTAAACAGACCACAACTGTACCTGAAGTTACTAATTATGGTTTTATTGGCAATATTTCTAACTCAAAAGTCAAGTACTAAAAGCACTACTTACATGTATAAGAGATCTTGGTTTTGTTTTTTTCTACTTCATCTTTTTTCAAAATAATCTATTTAACTTATTTAACTTTTTCTGACAGATTTGTGAATCAATTGATCTGCTATTCACTGACCTCCCTTTCCTCAAATGGTTGTGTACCCTCGGTTGGCCCCTCGGAATATCCGTCCTGGTCCTCCCCCATGACCTCGGCCACTTCCTCATCCATCTCGTCATAGGAGCTCTGTGACTTGCCATGTATTCTTCCTTCTGATACTTCATATGCCCCTGTACTTTGTGTACTGTCCAATGATACCATCTATAACATTAAATGATAGAGACATGACAAACACCCTCCACACTTACATGACCTATCATAATACTGAATGTATTTAAAGATGTACTATGCTCATCGTTGAGGAAAATATTTAAATCAAAGAAATTTATTGAAATCTATGAAATTCTTACTGAGTATGTCTAATTTGAATACAAGAGTGAGCAAACTATGTATGGGAAGCTCCGTTCTCTATTATAGGTCAAGTAAAGTTTGTCTTTTCTGATAAAAAAAGTGCCAGCAAGTTTTTTTAATGACACTACATATTGACAATGCGACCACCTGTAGTGTGTACAATTTTAAACATAACATATCTACTTTGCGTGAAGTCTAAACATATTTATTTCATATTAACAAAGAGACTGTGTACGATAATCAATATTTTCTTATATCAAAATTGAGCAAATTATAACTTTAATGACAATATTTTGATGATTAAAAAAGTTATCAATATAAAGATTGCAGCAAATCTATCAATTTATCACTAACCTGCAAGTCTCGCTTCTCGGTCGTCTGCTGCTGGAAGAAATCATCTACTTCCTGTGTCTCCTCAGGTGTTGGAGTAGCTTCCCTTACTTCTGGCTCTCTAGCAGTGGAGGTGGGAGTAGCAAGTTCATGCTCTTCACTGGAAGAAATAGGTGGGAGCGGGATAGAGGATGGTGTTGTTTCACTTTTGGATGTAGCTGGGGACTGGGGCTCCATTTTTGGCGTGGTTGGAGTCTGGGTAATGGTGCTACCAGAGCTGCTCCTTGGTGACAGGAAGTCATCATTCATAGCAGATACCTGGGTAAAACTGCTGGTGCTAGACATACTGCCTCGGACACCATCTAGCATACTGTCCTCTGGATATTGCTTTCTGTGACGGAAAAATACAATATGACATTTAAGCAATAAAGTCAAACCATGAATACCAACATCAATTGTTTGAGAATAATTTTACATTCAAAACAGTCAAATGGAAATAGATAAGACTTACAATAATAAGAGTTAACCAACAATACTGTAATGGTCACAATATCTATATACCTAGGACTAGAAGTAAAAGCATCGGGAGTTAGAAGCACAGGTTGTCCCAGGGCATGTTCTGTGACAGCTCCGGAGAAAGAATCACTCTTGTTATGTTCTCCACTACCCTCCATGTTCATGCTGATGTCAGAGAGCCCATCTACCATCCCACCTTCACTCTGTGATACCGAGCTGACAGATGGTGGTGGGGGCTGTGGGGCGGAGGACTCGGGTTTGAACCTGATGAGCAATTCCTGTAAGGCCTTTGGATGGACGGTGTAAAGTTTAATCTGTACAGAGATACTGGATGTGTTTTGTTCAACCTTCTTATCTTCATCATCAACATCTTCCTTTATTATCTCTCCTGAAATATCAGAAGATATAATAAGTTGTTATACTGTTTCACAAGGTCTATAAGCACCTTATAGATTTGATACTTGTTTAATGAGATAAAAAGCTGAAAGTCTTTTAAAGTGACTCCACTGCGATTTTTGGACATGAGACTGGATAATTTTTTTTTGAGATTTTGTACCATTTGATGTAGGACTAGATCAATAAATGCCAAATTCCAGATCATTTGCTCACTCTGTTTTTTTCCCAGAAAAATCATTTTCACAGTGCAAAATGACCTCAAAATGAAAAGCCTTTGAATGTTTTTAGCTCAAATCAGGCTAAGAATCATACAAAAATTGATTTCAGATTTGTACTTCTTATATATTTCATATATTTTTCTGTTTTAAGTGCCTCGGGAGGCAAGAACTGTTTTCAGACTTTCGGACTTCCTTTAACCATTAAACTGCATAATCTTCATTACCTTGTTCTGTTTGAAGTCAGAAATATTCAGTATAAGCTTAAGAAATTTCAACACCAAATTAAAAGTATTGAGATGCTGACAATACATATAATGTAGTTATATGACATACCTGTAGTTATTTCATCTAGATGAGAGTCATCTCCCTTAGACTTTTTTAATCTCTTGGTACCAGCATCTAATATAGCAAAGCTCAGGCAAGGCTGGGCTAAAGTAAACTCTGATACTGAGCTTACATGAGCAGTATTCTGTTCACTATCTTGATGAATTTGTAGCACATACAGGACCTGTGTACAATGACAAA
The DNA here is from genome assembly GCF_026571515.1 of Ruditapes philippinarum. Classification (NCBI taxonomy): domain Eukaryota; kingdom Metazoa; phylum Mollusca; class Bivalvia; order Venerida; family Veneridae; genus Ruditapes; species Ruditapes philippinarum. The sequence continues at coordinate 3,489 of NW_026855646.1, read as the reverse complement.
TATTTAAATATGAAAGGACTTCAAAGGGCTATTTGGTAAGGCAAAAAAAAAAAAAAAAAATGACTGATAAAATAAGAACATGAAATGTACCATTGATTATGAAGGAACTAGATACTTACGATAACTCTTTTTTTCTAATTTGAACATGTTTCTTAAAATTAGAAAATAAACAAGTTCATTTCTGGAAAATGCTTGTTTTTAGCAAAAGTAAAATAAAAACAATGAAGTAAATGGTCAAAATCTCAATTCAAATTTTATGATAAAGATTATATAATTATAATGGGGGAAAATACTTAATAGCATTAACTATTGTAGTAATATACATACATTTCTTTTTATATCAGAAAGAACAAAGAATTTGGCACTAAGGTCTATGGAAGCTTTCATACATGGCTCCACACTAAAATTAGACGGCAATCCTGGTGGACACAGAAACCTGCACAAATAACACATCAAAATATAGTTATAAAATACAATGATGCACTTTCATTTAGGGGAAAAAGAGAAAGGTATGGTAATTATTCAATCCAATATTATCACAAGGCTTATAAGAAAGAAAGATGTAACACAACTAAATAGGGAGACAGATTTTACATAGCTTTATGTGACATTTCAAATATTTTCAATGTATTCGTTTGACACAATAAGTGTCCAGTCACATGTAAATATCTTAAATGAAACCTAATTTACATATACCTATCTGCAGAAAAGTCGTCATTTCAATTTAGTCACTTCAACATTGCATTGACAAAAAAAAAAATTTTTGGATGTCTGAAAAGGTAAAATAAGAAAAATTACTTAAGAACCACACTAAAGTTGTCAATAATAGTAATATACCTGATTGTTTGAAGACAGTTCCACGACTCACAACTCCAGATTTTAATCTCCTGGTTGTTGCTGGAACCAGTTACAGCAAATTTCCAAAATTGAGCACTGAAAATTAAAAATTCACATTTACTCTTACTACATGTAGATAAAAACCAGAAGTCAAAATATGATTTTGTTGTTAACATGGTAAATTAATGTACAATAGATGTGTAGTTAGCATATTTAAAAATAACAGCCGAGTTGTAACAAAGACTGCCCTATAACTGAACAATGGAAACAAGTTCATGATTCTATACACTATTTTTAATGTTTTTAATACTAAACATTGGCCTGAACAAGTGTTTCATTAAAGTTTTATCAGGCAGTTAAAAAATCAGAATTCTATGACGCCATACCATGAGTATCAAATTTACAGATAACTTCTCCAAATTAATCCTTTGAAATGCCTGTAATGGCATTAACATGCTGCTTATATTACATGATTTCTCAGTTTATTTACTTATTTTTAACTTCTCTTCTCTTGTATAGAAGAAGCATGAAAAAGCATGCACAAAACTTACTCAGGGCTGCAGTTTTTATGATCATCTAAAAAGAACAAACAAGACATAGGCTTTCCATTGTGTGGTTTCCACTGGTGTAAACATCTGAAAAATAGGAAAGATTTTTTGATTAAGATACAAAAGTGAATTTCGAATGTAGCCAGGTTTTGAGATAAAATTCTATCTTATAAGTTTAGTTTACACATATCTATTTTAGCTTGATTGTGACAAAAGGTTTAGAGCTTTTATGAACCACTTTGAGCAAACTTATCAGAACTAATATGTACTGGTTCAATTTTAGAAAACATGGTTGTAAATAGATTAGGGCTGGAACTTATCTCTAGGTTGACCTGTAGTCACTCTAATCACCTGCCATCTTTATGCAATCTATGTTATGAATATTCCCTACAATACTGCATAAAGGCACAATTCAACTGTGTGGCTTTTTTCTTTTATTCACATGTAATTGAATAGAATCAAATTTACCTAGAAAATTCCCTTCAAAGTGCTTGGTAAGTAAGTTATCTAACAAATGGTTGTTTTAGCACTTCATAATTTTACCAGAGTTTTTCATGCATGTACATAAGAACTTCCACTTCACCATCAATACTGGCTGTAACAGAGCAGTGCCATTCAGAGAATGCTATTGGGCTGGTAAATATATTACTTTACTAATAGAAATCAGCATTTTTTATGCATAAATATTTCAACAGATATTCAACTATTTGGTTTAAGGTCATATCATTATTGTAAAGATTGAGACAACTTTCCAGCTTGTAACAGTACTCTAATTGCATTATTCCAGTCACAAGTGGGCACCTGGGTAGAAGCTAAGAGCCAAAACATTTCTGTAAGCTAGCTTGAATAGCTTTCTCACATGAATGACAAAACTTTATAGTCCTGACAGAATTCAACCCATAGCTGCCAAAAGCAAATGCTTTAAAGTTGGAAACCATAATCACTTCATTTCAATTATCAGTGTGCAGTTGAAATTCAATTTTTAAAAATTTAGCTGGAGAAGATCAATAATGAAATACATTCCAAGTTATTTTAGTAAAGTTATTTGAAAATCCAGTCACACCAGCAACAATCCCTATAATTACATTCCATTTAATCAATGAACTGCAAGCCTATTATAACGCTCATGTTTGGGCCTAAGGTCTAAAAACAGAAATATAATGCAATGATTGCGAAATTACTGCATTACCTCACTTACTGCCAATGATCAATCCATATAAATTAATACATGCTTCACCTATTCAGTATATAGGAATATAAGAAAATATATATAATTACAGACAACATACCTTTACATGACTTTTGATCTCTATCAATCCAGTTTCTACATCTCGAGTATACAGAGGTCCAGATCCATACTCTTTGGTTACTATATCTATGCTCCATATCTCAGCCTACATCAAACAAAAATATTTATCCCAATATGACAATGCAACATTTGAACGACATGATGATGTTTAATAAATTATTATCTCAAACTGTGTGCCCTAATTAATTTTCTAGTATACTCTTGATGAACATAAAACAATAAGAAACCATGTGTGTTTAAGGATGGATAGGTTTATGCAACAGCGACGTATTTCCTTTAAATTGGAAGTCAAACTGGAAACAATGTGTCCCCACCACACTCCTATAAGTGAATTTCACTGTTATGTTGGTCTACAGAAAGACAGCAAGAAAGACGTGCATCTTTCGTTTAAAAGAGAGTCAAAATATACGACAATAAAATCATGAAAACAATGTTATTGTAGTTTTTATTTTATAGAATATTTCATTAGTTAACTTTACACCATTTTGATTAGCGATGTTCCAATTGTCGCAAGTTGCCAATAATCAGTTACTGTTATGTAAAGAGACAATAATCAATTCACAAAAATTTATTCTGCGACGTCATCGAAAATGTTTAAAGTATCAAAGGGAATTAATTCTGACAGTAATTTTCTTTTAGGAACACCTAGCGGATTGCAAAAAAAAAATCTCAGAGACAATTTGGAGTTGAACAGGATTCAATAAGTGATGTAAACAATAGTAATATAATGTGATGTGAATGTTATTATTTGACATCCATTGAAAAATAAAATCTAATAAAAATTTTTTAAATTTC